>NW_010193042.1:0-1738 GCF_000695765.1 Mesitornis unicolor
TCAATACAGATACAAAATGAGATCCAAAATCAATGTGTATCTATTGCCTACTTTAACTATAAAAGTACATCTACAAAAGATACTTTAGCTATATTTGAGATGTCTAAATAAAAAAATGACCTTATTAAACTCACATTCAGTTGAAATTCCGGAGTACCCAATGGTATAACTCTATGGATACTTGTTTTGGCAATCAGTTTTCCAGTGCCCCTCAGCCATCAGTCCCTTAGCTATTCACTCTTGTCCACAGATGTACCAACTGCAATGATTGCTGCCTAGTTTCTATTAAATGGATCACTGAAATTATAAGGGAGAAAAAAATAATGTTTTCTTGTATGGGTTTGGGATATGAAATAATCCTTTTTAAGTAACAACTGTCACTTAAACAAGAGTATTGTGAACCTATATCCTGACTAACTACTAACACAGCTCCTTGGAGAACGATTCCATAATTTTGAATTTTTCTTCAATTAAAACCCTTCTGTCTTTCCTCTTACGGTGAAAGGCCTTTTTTGTGACTGAGAAGAGACTTTGTAACCAGGATCTCCATAGTACAATTTCCAGTCACCTCTGCTGTCTCTTTTCTATCTCTGTTAGTCTTTTCAAGTCTTCTAGTTATTTAAGCAGATAAGTAATTTAATGTAGACTTTAAAGGACTTTTTTTTAATTTATTTTTTCACCCTATTTTTAAAGTTTCTGGGGTTAAAATGGGTGACCATCTAGCCTGCCAAAGGAAACAGTGAAGACTTGAGATAGAGACTTTAGGGATCTAAATGTTGATCCCTGGTTATGCACAGAATTCTTTTCTGGTAATGATCAAGTTGCTTATGTTTGATTCTTCTCATTTAATTTTAGCTGCCTAAAAGGAAAGTGTTTAATATAAATTAGTCATTATTGAAGCTCCCAGCACAGTAGACAGAGAAAGGGATTCTTCTACAGAGGGCAAAGTATACCTTCTGAGTGTCTCCAACCACCTGCATGATATACCTTCTAGAAGTATTTCTCTAGGGACTAAACAGATTGCTTAGACTAAGCACCTAACTTCAGATGCAAAAGTTAGGTTAAATGAACTTGAGTGCCTTTTTTTTTTAGACTTTAGTATCTTTCTGGGACAAAGGGTACTAACAACCACGTCTAAACACACCCATGACTACCAAAAATGCTGCTTTTCAAGCCAACTGTCTCAACATCATGCTTCATGGCATTTGTTTTCCTTATGTTGCATCCTTATTTTGTACTGTGACGTCTTACTGCTGCTCAGAGTTCTTCTCACATTAGTCAAATGGATGTATCGAGGGTCATTTAATAAAGTTTTGAGCCTGGTCTCTGTAGGTATGTATAACCTGAAGCTTCCAGCCAGAACTCCTAACCAGATGTTTTCAAGCAAAATTTTTTCACAGGAGGCATAAAAGTTCTCACAGGAAAGTATGCTATAGTTTTAAGAGAGAACATTCTCAAATCCAAGATAAAACTTATGTATTGAGAGACAGATCCATCTACTCCAGGACAGTTTTTTTAATTTTGGATACAGGATATTTCATAGAATCATAGAATACCAGGTTGGAAGGGACCACAAGGATCATCTAGTCCAATCTTTCAAGGTAAAAGGTTTAAATGAGACGAGTCAGCACCCTGTCAAGCTGACTCTTAAAACTGACCAGTGTAGGGGAATTTACCACTTCCTCTGGGAGGTTAATCCAATATATAATTGATCTCATGGTAAAAAAATTTCTTCTAG
>NW_010193043.1:0-1736 GCF_000695765.1 Mesitornis unicolor
TCAACTGACCTCCCCAGTCAGCCAGGACTGCCAAATGTGTCAAATGTGCTTTGCTGAATTGGGACCTATTGGAAGCATGGACCAAACACAGGGATCATCATCTAAACCAGCACCACATACATGTACCTTCTGATTGAATGGTCAAATATCCCACTGCCTTGCCAAAACACTCGCTCAACTGAGACCTTTTCCAGCTCTTCAGGGCCCTGTCCCTGCAGGCAGCAAGGCAGGTCCCTCCCATAGCACTGGAGGAGAGCATCTGCATCCCTTGCAGGGCTGCCTAACAAGTCAAGGTCCAGTCCTTCCCATCTCTGCAGCTGCCCCATGAAACAGCTGACATCTTAAAAATTGATGGGGCTCATTTCCTGCCTCCCTGCACTTACTTAAGGCACCAGCTCTGCCATTACCAGCGATGTCCACATTAATTACTATCATAACCGAAGTACCTTTGCGTGTGCTCCCTTGCCTGGAGAGCCCGTCCCAGCAGTGACCTGCATTTCTCTCCCCTTGAGACCTTTCGCATGGCTGGGATTTCCAGCACTGCTGCCTGCAGGAGACCAAAGCTGATGCCAGGATAGCCCCAGGAGGACAGGCGATCAGATAGATCTGCTGACAGGTCAGCTCTGGCACGGGTTCAGAGGCTCACCTGGAGCATGGAGGCTTCCTTCTCCTTCTCCCCTTGTCTCATTCGGCATTATCATTAGTCTTGCCTCATCTCTGGGGCTGTGGCTTTTTCACATTGCGTAAATGATTTACATGTTCATTGGGAGCAAGAGACTGACTCCATGGTTGGGTGCTGGAAGTGCTTCCACTCGGACTGTCTGGAGTCCCCATGTTGAGTCCCTTTAGCTCTGAACCCTGGGGACCAACCTTCAGCTTTCTACCAGTGAGTCCTCCTGAACAGAAGCCTCCTCCAGTTTCTACGAAAAATAATCAAGTCATAGAGAAACATCCAGCTCACTCTAAACATAGATCCTGGGAGATAGGGACAGGCCATTCAGATCTGCTTTTCAGTGCCCTATGGACTGCAGAAAATTACAAATCTCATCTTTATTGCATAAAATGCTGATTAACCAGTGTTAAACAAAAGCATGTCTTAAACTGTGAAAAGACATGCATGAAAGACACAACACTAAATTATGAGACAGGGGGAGCCAGCAACTTGAACAACCATAAAGTCTCTTCAGCATGGACTTGATAGCATCCAACTCAGACATCACACAGCCTAGTCAAAAGCCTGACCAAAAGTGTACTTTGTAATACTGACAAGTACAAGAGAACACAACCTTCATGCAGGATAGGCATCCCTGCCATTTGTTATTCACCTCAAAACACATCAAGTCTACAAAAAATCAGCAGCAGTTCCACAGAAAAAGGTCTATGAATTACAGTGGGTCATGAGCTGAACATGAGGTATCAGTGTTGCATCAAGAGCAGTCTGTGCCCTGGGATATATAAGCCACAGGACAGCCTACAAGTCTCACAAAATCATCTTTTTCATCCATTCAGGGCTGGTGAGGTCTATAGTGGAGTAGATTCTGGTATTGGCAGCTCGCATCAAAAAGGAGGTGGCGCTGCTGCAGGCAGCGCAGAGGAAACAGAATGATCAGAGGTCTACAAGACATGACCTACAAAGCAAGATTGAAAGAACTGGGTTATTTAGCCTAAAAGAGATGATGGAAGAAGAGATGTGATAACAGTCTTCAAGTGCTTAAAAGGATGCTGCCAAGGGAAAG
>NW_010193043.1:1767-12794 GCF_000695765.1 Mesitornis unicolor
ATAATCTGTTCTTTATGTCCATGGTGGACAGGACAAGAAATAATCGGCTTAAATTACAGGAGCAGAAATCAGGTTAGACATCAGGACAAAAACGACTCAGGGAGGATGGCAGTGGGTTACCTGGGAGGTGGAGAGGCTCTGTCACTGCAAACACACAAAGTGCTTAGGGACAGGTTAGCAAATGCCTCTTGGGCTTTCCATGGAGAGAGGGGCTGTGCTGGGGCAGGACTGCACCCTCTCCATATCCCCTTGGTGCCTTCAATATGAGGTCTGGTGTGCCCAGATTGTCCGAAGCGAGATCATCCTGCAGCAATTGCTACAGCTGGCTGAAAGAATCCCAGACACTTTGGCTTGTGAGCACTTCCAAGATAGCAAAATTTTATTTTTGTGGCAGATTGGGGGCACAAGTCAATATTTTGGGTTATTTTTCTTGCGGTAAAGAAACGCTTCAAAATGGTTTTCCGCCTCTCGTCTCTTCCAGACACTATAATGCAACACAGACAAAGCGAAGCACCCCGGCCACGCCACATATGCAAGCTGAAATGGCACTGTCCAAATGAAACTTGTCTGATAACATCCTTGCTGAAAAACATCAATGAAATCAATGTCTCCCCTCCAAACAATTAGGTGGAGTTGAATCACCAGTTTCTGAGTGAATAGATTTGCCTTGAGATGTTTTTCAACCCGCTCGGAGGATTGTTGCTACCAGAGAGGCAAAAATAAAACAAAAAAAGGTCTCTTCCAACCCAGGTGTGCCCAAACTGGGCAGTAACCAGTGTGCCAGTGGGCAGTATGGGGATCCACCAACATGTCCAGCTCCATGCACTCCCACTGTGTTGCTGAGCATGCGTCTTTGGGCTCAAGATTAAGAGATTCTGTGTTCTTAGGAGAAATTACTATTACCCCTAGATTCCAAGAGCAATCCTTTATTTTAAAACCTGCCTCCTAATTCATTTTATATTTACCCATAAAATCTTGGCTGCGGTTACCGAGTTGCGGTCTTTCAGAAAGGCCAAGTTTTAAATGGAGCTGACTCAGCAGAAGGTAGGTAGCTTGATTGAAGCGGTGCCTATTTGAGTTTAAACCACTCCTGGGCAGGGTTGAAAACAGAGAAGTAGAAACTGGATGCTCCCTGGGTTTGTTTTTCTCCACAGGCTCTCACCAAGGCAAACCTTGCTGCTGACCCACAGGGTTAGGGCCGGTGAAGTGGAGGAGAGCAGAAGGGAGCCTGCAGACTCCCTGCTGTGTACCCCATATTCTGTTGACTTAACATTTAATACAGCTGAGATGAGAATATATTTTAAAAAAGGAAAGAAAAAGGAAGAAATACTGAATAAAATTAAAACCCTGTAAGCGATTAATTTTCAGCTCCACTGCCCGGCATCAGTCTCAAGGAGGGGACTGGAAATGCAACTAATACTTAGCCTATTATATTATCACTCTGGTTCCCCTTAGGATGCTCTGGGACAGACAAGTCCTGCCCAGGGAAAGATGGTCCCAGATCCCTCCCACATCACAATGGGAGCACACTGGAACTTGAACTAATTTTAACATAGCCCATGGTGCTTCTGCCTTTCTTTTCCCAAACTGTGATCACCTTAGTTGTGCCTGTGGTGCAGCCCGGCTTCTGGACAAAATGCAGCACGTCTTGCTTGTTCGTGTTCACAGGGCAGTGCTGTCCCTAGCAGCTCTTGCCTGGGAGATGAGTGTCTCCTCTACAGTGCTAGAGTCTGGCCTTCATCTTCAGCCTCTCCTCCTCATCAAAGACCTGGAGCTGGAGGGAGAAGTTGTGTCATGTAGAATGGCCAAGCTGCCATGGCAAAGTAGCGCTGGGGATTGTAGTGGGATCCTGTCCCAGGTGGACCAAGTTTCCTTTACTTCAAAGAAAAAAAGTCATTTTAAGCTGAAAATGCTGAAAGTCAACCATTTTCTCATACTCTGGAGAGTGTCTGCTTCTGATGTCCTCGCTGTTATGAGGCGTTAGAGTGACAGCCAGGCTATGAAATACAGCCAAGACTTTTTGAATTGACAGGTCATTCCACACACAAGCAAAGCCCAAAAGACAGTCCAGAGCTGCTTAGCAAGAGCAGGCTAATAGCTAAGAACACAGCAGAAACCTAATAGGAACACCAGTATCTCCTCACTCCAGCTTCATTCAGGAAGCCAAGAATACAGAAGTGAGTCAATTTGTGTCCAGTGGCCATCATGAACATATCAGTGGAGATGCCCAGGAGGAATCACTCCATAAATTGGCAAGGTGGTAGCTGCATTCATCAGCTCAGACAAGAGCTGGTCATCCATAATCCAGCGGTGTCAGTACTTCAGCTCCAGTTTTAGTTCCACCTTAAAGTATGGATGGGAATGCTTGAAATTTGCCGGCAGTCCCAACAGATGTATCACTGCTGCCAAGAGCCAATGCTGGACAGCAAGCCAGGGGTATGAAATGCAATTAATTATAGCAAATGCTGAGAATCATCATTTGAATGATGGGTATTCAAAGCTCCTCAAGCCCTAAGTCCTCTGGAGAGAGCAGTGAGCATGTGCCTGGAACATGCATCAGTAATGATGATCAATGACCCGCTGCAGTTGGGTGGCCCCAAACCTGCATTTTGGGCACCCTACACCTGGGCTGGAGGTAAGAACAGCTTGCACCAGGCAGTGATTTTGGGCCAGCTCTGTCACATGCCAAAGCATGGCGCCCCATGGTGCTGCAGCGACAACACACAGGACCCTGACATCTTCTCCTCCATGCATGAGGTTCATCTCCACTCTGGCACAAGTATAAACCACAAGGCAACTGCGAGCTCCCATCCTTCCCTCAGGAGCCAGGGAGGAGGGTGGGAAACGCACTGCAAGTCCCCAGTAACTCATCACCGCTGCCTGTTTGCAAGAACACCCCATCAGCTGCGCCTGTCATTGCTGATGGGGTTTTGTCGCCACCGCGCCGATCCCCACGAGAGATAGCGTGGTGTTATCTTCTCCCTGCTGCTCACACTGCCGCTGCTGTATTTACCAGGGAGCGATTTGTGCGGGGAGATATCTTTCCTCCAGGGTCACATCCTGCCTTCCCCTGTGCCAAGTGATGGGACTCCCAGCTGTCACAAGGCTCTGATATCCTTCCCGAGGGGAAGTGCCGGGTGCAGAGGAGGTTTGCTTGCCCCAGGGTGGCCTACAATGGAGGGAAAGGAGCAGTGAGTCCCCAGTGAGGACCTTCTGTTTTTTTCTTTCCCCCTTTGCAGGGGAAATGGGGTGATTTGAACCCCGTGGGCCTGCGAGAGTTGTGCAGCATTATTCATGTAGCAGCTAATGGAGCTCGCTCACTCTATAAAGATTTTAAGTCAGGGGTTTGATGTTAATTATGGACCAAAACATTTAATAGCCTGTTACACTTCCACGAGGCATTTTTTTAATTAAAAAATGATATATTGCACAAAAGGGGAAAAAAGGGAGAGGAATAATTGAAGAATGGTTTATTCCAGAACAACCCGAGGCAGGGAAGGCAGCAAGGAGCCGGCATGTTGGGGAACATGATGGCAACACTGGGAGCCGGGAGCCAGTGGTGTGGGAAGCCAGGGAGGAGGCAGCCTCATCCCACTGGGAGAAGGTGCCCAGGGAAGGGGACAACAGCCTGGCCAGAGGCAGGTAGGTGGACATCATGGTCAGGCTTTTGACCACCATGTAGCCTGTTGAATCATTTGCTTGTGCTGCAGAAGACTTTGTTTCAAGCCCCTCTTTCTATCAGCTGTCTCTCAGGAAAAATGGCTAAACCTCCAGGGTGGGAATCATCACAGAATCACAGAATCACAGAACGTTAGGGATTGGAAGGGACCTCAAAAGATCATCTAGTCCAATCCCCCTGCCGGAGCAGGAACACCTAGATGGGGTTACACAGGAAGGCGTCCAGGCGGGTTTTGAATGTCTCCAGAGAAGGAGACTCCACAACCTCTCTGGGCAGCCTGGTCCAGTGCTCTGTCACCCTCACTGAGAAGAAGTTTCTTCTCAAATTTAAGTGGAACCTCCTGTGTTCCACCTTGTGCCCATTACCTCTTGTCCTATCATTGTTTGTCACCGAGAAGAGCCTGGCTCCATCCTCGTGACACTCACCCTTTAAATATTTATAAACATGAATGAGGTCTCCCCTCAGTCTCCTCTTCTGCAAACTAAAGAGACCCAGCTCCCTCAGCTGCTCCTCATAAGGGAGATGCTCCACTCCCTTGATCATCTTTGTAGCCCTACGCTGGACTCTCTCCAGCAGTTCCCTGTCCTTCTTGAACTGAGGGGCCCAGAACTGGACACAATATTCCAGATGCGGTCTCACCAGGGCAGAGTAGAGGGGGAGGAGAACCTCTCTCGACCTACTCACCACCCCCCTCCTGACACACCCCAGGATGCCATTGGCCTTCTTGGCCACAAGGGAATCATCCTGGAATAGGTCAGGGATGAAGCAAACCTGGCATGTCTCGCTCTGATGCTACTCCATTTTTCATTTAATATTTAAAGGCGCATTTGAGCAGGGGCTGGCCTGAGATGAATTCAAATAGTCTGTGCAAAATGAAAGGTCTTCAGCAGAGAAAACCAACGTTTCCCCTGCCTTGGGCAGTGCTTGTTGGCAGGTGGTCCACAGGCCAGGGGGGAAGCAAGAGAGAGCCCAGGAGGGAGCAGCTCTGGATGGGAGGTTGTTATTTATTTAACTAAAGACAGGAGAAAGAGAAGTGGGATGGAAACGTGGCCCAGGGCTGCCCAGGAAAAGCTAGAGTCACTGCTTAAAATTGGAAGTAGTGGGAATATGATTCCCAAGTCCCTGGCCATGAATGGACTTGTGCAAGCCCTCTTGTGACTTCAGCTCTGCGAGTTGCTGTTGTTCACTTCCCCCAACTCTACAATGGGAATAATATTATTCCCTCCTCACAGGGTTTTGAGATGCTCAGTTACTATGGTGATGGGGCCATAAAAGTACCAAAGATAGCAAGAACAATAATAATATCAGACATGGTAGGAGCCAAATAATTGCATTTAGGGCACGCACACAACACAGAGAGAGAGCCACCTCCATGCACCACAGCTCTCAGACCCTGGAGACAAAACTTGTGTTATACCAACAGGCTTGCAGCCTACTTAAAGGGCTAATTTCCAATTCCTGCAACACCCACCTAAATGCAAGGAGCAGCCGTCAATGGTCGCAGCTCCAGGACTGATCCTACCTCTCCCCAACACCAGCCAGGAACAGGGGGGAGCAGTGGGACCAAAGGCCTCTGGCCAATGTAGAAATCAAACGTTCCTTGCACCAGCGCTGTAACACAAAGTCCCCACAGATGTTCAGCTGCCGCATTGTTTGACCAGCTGAGCATTTTGCCGCCCAGCGTGGCAAGCGTGCCCAGCACAATGCTGATGATGGCTTGCTCCTTTGTCTCTGCTGAGCGCTTGTCTCATTATTTTTTTAATTTATGGGTTTTTAATTGAAAAAAAGTATAACATCTGTGGCTGCTTAATAACACCTGTGCACAACAAGATTGCTTTTCAGCAGCGATTGTCACAGTGTTCTCATCTGGGCAATGCTGAGCCAGTCCTATGTGGCCTCCTCGGAGCTGCTCAGGCAAGACTGATCCTTGGAGGGCACGTAATTAACAGGTGATGCAAAATAAGATGCTGTGAAAACAAATATGAGAGACATCCCTTCTAACAAGGGGAAAGCTTGGTGACGGGTTTGTAATGGCTCATCTGAAGAAATGCCTGTTGGCACTTGCGTGGCAAGCCAGGCTGCCAACCCATCTCTGGGGCTATGGTCAGAAGAGGGATCTTGCCTTTCCATCAGCATTGTGGGCAGTGTTTGCACTCTAGTCCTTGCCGGGCACCCAACTTGTGGCTGTCCCCAGCTCCAGCCCTGCAGCCTAATGAGGACACAGGCAAGGCTTGTCCTCCACCTTACGCCTGCCCTTTACAGCAGCAAGTGCCACTGCAGTGACTTACTGCTCTGGTATTTGCTGAGCCCAAAGGGGCTGTCGGCCATGCGAATACAAACTGCCCTTCTGCCATTGACACAGAAGCTCTGTGATAGCTGCAGGGCCCTGCCACACACACTCTTGCTCTGACAAACATTTGCAGCATCCCAGATGCGGGCTGGGAGATGTTACAACCCGTGCTGCTGCATGAAGCATGGGGAGCCACTGCAGCACTGGCATTGCAAGGCTGCCAGCTTGGACCTTGCCAAAATGACCGTAGAAGGCAGCAGATACCCCTGAATGGCTGAAAACCCAGAATCCTTCTCCTTCATCATGAGGTCTGGAGCCCCGGCACTCCCCAGGTAGTTTTTACCGTAAGTAAGAGGATCCTTAAGTTCATTGCTGGTATTGCCACCCAAATCCTCATGGTTTTGACAGCCTTGAGTGCTGAGGCAGCTCCTACCGAAAGCTGCATCCTCACAGTATCTCCTGGGGCTTGCTGTGCAGGTGCTGGCTATAACAGTTCGGCTGTTCAGAAAGCAGAAAGCAGCCTGGGAGGCTTACAGGTGCCTCTTACATTTCTACATGCTCATGACAAAGCTGCTGGTAGCACAGGTGAGCAAAGAGCAGGGGGGGACACAGCTCCAGCTATGCCCAGGCTGAGGTTTCTTACTTGCAGAAGCCCCCCTGCACAAAGCTGGAGAGGGTTTTTATCCACTTCTCACAGCTCTGGGAAGCTCAGGCTGCCCTGAAATCTCTCTTCCCACTGTGACGTGGTAAATAAATAAAACTTGTTCCCTGCTGAGCTCGGTAGTGGAAACAAGGCTGCCAGGGCTGCAGACAACCACAGGGCTGGAGGGTAGAAAGCAGGGGCCAGCAGAGCAGTTTAGGCAGGAAATAAAGGAGCAGCAGTGCAAGCACATCTATGTCCAGCCCTTTGTCACTGCAGCCCAGTAAAGCCACTGTGTAACATGGAATATTTGAGTCCATCCCCTCCTTGTACATCCCTGATGCAGCCCCAGCTGCTCTCCCCTTCAGCAAAGCAAGCTCCAGCATCATGCCCTCTCCCTTGCTCAGGCGCTTGGGCTATGGATTCCTCTTCTATCTCAAAGTACCTTAAAAATCAATGTAATTATGCTGCAAACATTAATTATGATCAAAAAATGCAATTGAGAGGGATTGATCTGGAGGAGGGCTGCAGCTAGCCACCAAATTACTGAAAACCAAGTCAATGGAGGGGGGGATGTGTGGCCGCCCCAAACAGCAAAGCATCTTTGAGACACCTGGCTTGTCTCTGGTTTCTTTTATTGGCTTTTCAGCTTATGGTGCAAGTCAAACAGAGGAGTGGACGAATTTAATGTGTGTGTAGATATATCTAGGTGCCCCTGGTCATGACAGCCAAATCCCAAAGGTTTCAGCATGATCACTGCAGCCACAGCAGAGGCATGGGTGGGGCAGACCTTTCTCTTATGGTACTGTAAGGTACAGGAACAACTCAACCTGGTAATCTGCTCAATGCAAATTCATGCTTGTCTCCATCTTCTTCCCTAGTCTTTGACCCTGAATAAGCTCTTTAGGTATCTCCACACTGGACAGAAATGAAATTGCGGTCTGACAGCAGAAGAAACCCAGAGGAGAAATGTGGCTGGGAGCATCTTGCCCAGGCATGTGAGAGACAAGGCTGGCAGGACCCTGGGTAGGTGGGATGAATTGGGAACATTGGGGACATAACCCCTGTGGGCACTGAGAGGCTGGCCATGACCTGGTATAGTTGACATGAGAAAACATAAAGCAAATTGTTTGTCTCAGCCTGGTAACCCCAAGGACATGGCTAATCTTGCTTGGAGTGCTGGCAAAACCTCATCCCTGCAGTGGGAGAGCGAGTGGGACTTGTGTGGAGGTGACCTCCATGCAGATGCTGCTTCAGTTGGCTGCTGAAGTCCTCCAGGGGACAGGGCTCCCACACACGCGCTTTTCCTCAGTGTCTAACCCAAGGCCTCTTGGCTGCAGTTTAAGCCTATTACAGCTTGACCAACCTTTGGCCAATTAATCACCGTCATTTTTTATAACTGCCTTTTCCACACTGGATGAATGTTACACATCCCCTTGCCTGCAGTCATCTCTGTCCTGGAGCACAAACCCAGCTCCTCCAGTTCATCTTCCCAGGACATGTTTTCCAGACTCTATGAACTCCCACAATTTGTCTGCATCTCTCTTAAAGTTGTGATGCCCAAACCTGGAGATATATGTCTCCAGCTGATGCCTCACTAGTACTAAATAGAGCCAAATAAATTACTTTGCTGTCTTCCATTAATACATCCGCGGGCAAGATGTGCCTTTTCTTTTCCTTCCTAAAGCATCAGGTTATTGTCTGCTGCCCAGTTTGAGGGCTACTCCACTGCTTGAGCCTCAGCTGCTATCCTGCTGGCTTACCAGCTCTTTACCATCTTATATCTGCAATTTTTATATCGCCTCCTTAAGTGCAACACTTTGCACTTGAATTTATTGAATTTCAGTGTATTGATTTCAGGCCATTTCTCCAATTTATCAAGATCATTTTGCTCTGAGGAATCTTGCAGCAGCTTGTCTTGTATCTGCTCTGTTGACAAAAGGTCTTCAGTCCTCAGGGCTATCAAGCCAGGACTTCACATTAGTCCTTAAAATAGTCAGAAAGAACCACATGGGAGGCCGGGAACAGTGAAGGATGGAGGTGTCAGGATGGCTCACACAGAAACAGCCCCACACTGCCATCCAGCCAGGCACAGTACAGAAGAAACAGGAGGAGATGGAAGGAGTATGGTGAGGATGCTAATGGATCCCAGAGGGTGAGGGCTGGGACCTTGCTGCAGCCCCGGGGACAGCCCTGGGGCCAGGAGGATGGAGAGGAGAGGAGCACTGGGAGTTAATGCTGCCTCTTTCTTTCCAGGTCAGCGTGTGATGAGCTCCCCTGTTCCCATCTGGGGCCTTGTCAGCAGAGCAGGAGAAGCCCTGCAGCACCAGGCATTAATGGCATTATTTGGGGACAGCAAAACCTGAACTAAGATGAAGTCAAACAAACCAGGTTAGATGTTGTTGTTGTTGTTACTGTTGCCCAGAGGTTGGAGTGCTCCACTGTTTAAGGAAGAAGCTGCTGCTTGTCCCAGGGTGGAAGGAGCAGCTCCTAACCCTTCTGCACACTGAGGGAAGCACAAGGCTTTGGGGGCACATTGTGGACCTATAACAGCACTCACCTTCCCACTGCACTTTCCTCCCTCTGCTTCTCCCATCAGCACCTTCCCCTGCCTCCTCCTCCTGCCTTGAGGGTGGGCTGAAGTTCGGTCAACAATTACCCAAGTCTTGGGAGGATTTTCCTAGAAAACTTTGCCAAAAAAGCACCTCCTGCAGAGCTGCCTCCTGAGAAGTCCTCATTCTTCCGCAGGGGGCAGGCGAAACAGCTGAGCTTCAGCTGCAGGCACAGCGGGAGGGCTGGGGAAAGCATCGGGAGAGAGGAGCAAACAAACCTGGGGAGAGGGCAAAGCAGAGGCGTAATGGAGGGGCCAGAACAGCTTGGGAGATGGCAGTGAAATTGGTTTCCTTGGCGAGCCTCAACAGGAAAAGGGACAGCGAGGGAGGGATGGGAAATCTCCTCCGTGTGCAGAGACCGTGGGGAGAGAAGAGAGAAGAGGAGCAAGGTTCGGGTGAAGCCCCGGCAGCCACCAAAGCTCGCCACGGCCCTTGACATGGTAATGATGCAGACACAGACGTGTGATAAGCCCTGCTCTGCACACTCTTTAAAAATCTAAGTAGCTTATGAATAAGTAATAATCCCTTATTCCCAGTGCCATAATCTATATTTAATTAAGAAAATAACTAAACAGAGGGAGTTAAAGGGGCTGTGTGGGGAAATGGAGACAGAAACACTCTCAGATAATCCGCAGTAAGAAGGGGAAGAAACAGCAGCCTCAGCATGGCAGAGGCAGCAGAGCTGTGGTCTCCATGCTTGACTGCGAACTCAAGGCAACCTGGCTTGCAGAAGACCTGTCTACAGAAAAACCTGCCACAAGCAGCTTTTTGGTCCAGCAGGTGAGCTGAAGGTTGGCCAACAGGGACTGAGCCATTCACATGGAAATGTGAATTTTTCCTCCTGTTCAGTCCTGATGGTGATGCTGGACCGTGCATGGAAAGCAAGGCACCAATGTACCAAAGCAACCCAAGCTCTATATGTGAGCACTCAACAGCACCCATAGCAGCACCTTCAACACCGCTACAAGTTGTTTGGTGCCTGGATCTCATGACATTTCTGTGCTAAAGCATCCAGGATGCTCCAAATGCCTTGCATTGGCAGATGAAAGAAAGCCCTATGAGCTGACTGGCACTCAGGGCTGGCATGCCAGAGTAATCCACTCTGCTAAACTGGAAGAGACCATGCCAGGCCAGTGCTGGGCCAATGCCCAAAGCATGTAGAGATGTTCATATTACACATGCAAGAGCTTGTCAGCCCAGGCCAGAACCTATGGCAGTGCTCTGCTGGATCCCTTAATGCACCCCTGGGACCACTGTCCTTACCTTCACCTCGGCACCCATGGGCATTACAATCACTGAATCACATTAGCTACTTTCCAGAGGTCTTTGCCAACTTGGAGTCAGTGCCAGGCTAAAGACCAGAGTTTGGCTCTTCTCCTGGTCGCTGTGCCGAGAGGACTGCGGATTGTGCTGATGTCAGAGAGAGACAAGAGAGACAAAGACAGACAGTGGTGTGGCCGTAAATAGTTCAAGAACTCTGCACCTGTGTCCAGAGCTCTTCCAGCACCACCAAAAGCAACTCCCAGCTACAGTCCCAGACCTTTCCCACCTGGCATCTTCCAGTAGTTCCCCAAAGCAACACAGCAGCCTTGCTCTGTTAACTGTCTTTTGCTTATCATTTCCCTCGTGGGGTCCACAGGTGACAGATACTCCTTTGCTTCCTTGGAGTGCCAGCAGTGGAACTGAGACCATGTTTTAAAGATTGAGTTAAAGAAAACAAAAATTCTCAGTCTATATGCTATACATTATAAATATACCGTCTGGTTTTTAAATTGAAAAAAAACAATAATCACTGCTAAGAGCCTG
>NW_010193043.1:12825-52165 GCF_000695765.1 Mesitornis unicolor
CCTTATTACCACTGGGACAGATTCATTTTTACCAAAAAAGAACACAGTATTTTTCAAGCTGCTCTTGAGCTCCTGAAGTTGCTGCTGCTTCCCCTCATCCCTGAGCCATGGGATGCACAGAGTTGCAGTGGGGATGAGGAGAGTTGTGTGGGCAGTGCAAAGTGGGGACAACCCCTTCGGCTGTGGGCAAGAGAGGGAGGTATTTTGGGGAAGGCTCAGCTAAGCCAGGCTCACTGTCCCATCAGAGTTGTCACACTGCCAGTATCAAGGTCCAGAGATGGGCAATGAATGTGCTGAGGGGCCTGGAAGTAGAGGGATTAGATCCCCAGAACTGCCTGCCCTCCACTTCTTGACAAGAACAAGTGATCGGAGCAGGGAGGTGGGTCTGCAGAAACTGCCACAGGGAGCAGGGTGCATCTCAATGGTATGAAGAGCATTGCCACCAGGCACTGGGGCTAGGAGAGAGCACAGCAGCCAAGCATGGGCAGGGGATAACCATCACTCCTGCAGGACACTGCCCCTGAGGCAGATTGAGTGGTGGGCTGAGATTTATGCCCTGCAGGAACAAGGACCATAAAGAGTCCAAGGACAGTCCAGAGGGTGCAGAGCAGGCTGAGTTCTTGTACAGCATGAAAGATGCTCACACAGCATGAAAATGAAAGCAACCCCATGCCAAGGTTCTGAGATCTTTCTTTCCTCTCTTCCCAGGACACAGTACAGTGAGATCACTAGGAGCCAAGTGCTGGCTGCTAAATCTAATCCAACATGTACTTTGGGAACAGCATGGCACCACAGAGGTCAGCAAGACGCTACAAAGGTGGCTGCTAACTCAGAGCCAGGAGCATGGCTTGAGCAGGTGGGAGGCTGGAGCTGGCGGAGCTAACACTATTTTATCCAGTTTTCTGTCCCTGAATCAGAGGGCTGGACACCATGAGCCACAACTGATCTGGAGCCAGCATCTGAATGACTGCAGAAGAAACTCACACTCGCTGGATCCCTGCCTGGGCACTGTTTCAGGCACAGCTGCCAGCAGGCTCATGCAGTTGGCCTGTCCTGTGCTATGATCAGAACAAGCGACGTGGGACTGACAGCGTCCCACAGCCCTGGCCACACCAGCAGATACCCTGAGCACAGCGCTGGAGCAGTCATGCCCTTGGAGATGGGGCTGAGAGGTTCTTCTCTGCCAGAGTCCCAGTGTGGCCACTGGGGAGGAAGCGTGGACTCGTAAGGTTGATCTAAGTGACGCTGCCTGCTCCATGTTGGAAGTTGTCTTTCTGAGTGCAGCGTGCAGGTTCAAAAGTTGCAAGGGAGATAAGAAAGGTGCAGCCTTGGAGATGGAGGAAAAAGGAAAGGAACAGAAACAATTTAATAATGAATATATTATTTAGACATGTCATGCCTCTTGCCTGCTGGCATGGATTAATATCCATAAATCAAGGAGGAAGGGTCTGTTTTTAATGCTGGAGATGGAGGCTGGTCCTCAGAAAATTGCTAAGGGGGCATTAATGAGGAGAGACATCTGGGAATGGCTCCAGGTGCATTGGCTGCATGCACAGGAGATTCTGCAGAACTGTTGTCAGCTAAAATTTATTCCTGTGCTGTGGACACATGTGGGCCATGAGGATAAAAGTGGGTCCATGGGTCTCCATGTGGAGGTGTTGATCAGGCTCAGGAGGATGGTGGACGGTTCCTTGGTTCTCTGCTCCACAAGGCAGCTCCTCGCCTTCCTTTCTCCAGGCCTGGGCTTGCACACCAGGAAAGCTCAGCGAGAAGGTCCACATGGACTGACAGGACAGTCTGTGAAAGCCAGGAGCCAAAATGAAGGTGGGGCATGCTATGACATCCACCCTGCCTCTGCAGGGCATGCAGTCACCAGAGACAGCACTCAGAGACAGTGTTATCTCACAGCCACCACAACTGCTGTGACCCAGAGCATGGGAGCAGCATCTCTTCCTGCTGTTTAAATAAGCATTGGATTGGCTAGAGTTAAGGACAGCCCTTTGGTACTAGAAGGGTACCAAATGTGAAAGAAGAACATACTTTACATGGAAGGGACAGAGGCTCAAAGCATGGAGCATCTCTCCAAGACATTTCTAGAGCCCATCCTGAGGGTGGCTGGTGGATGCCTGGGCAAGAGGCAAGTGCACTGTTGAACAGCCACAAGCCCCAGCACATTAATCAGGGTCCCTGCTTCTCAGGATGTTTCACTTTCAGCAGCACAAGGCCCTGCCAGGATTTCAGGGGAACACCAAACTCGGTGAAGATGGCACAGCACAACCTTTTGCATCCCTGGGAGGGCCCTGCATGGCAGGGGCTGCTGTTAGGAAGCAGGGGGAATGGGGGTTACCTCTTCTGTCGGTATTTTTTCCTAAGGAGAAGGTATTGAGTGCCAGGATTTCATTAATCACATTTCATGTGCATTTTAAAAACCCTTGAAATCTCCACTTTTTAAGAACATCACCCTCGCCTTCTCTCTCCCACCTGCCCCATAATCTGGCATTGGTGGCCTCTCCTTCCTGTTCTCCTGGTGCCCTACCCGGGACCACCTCTCTCCACTTGCACTGACCCAGTTTGGCTGTCAGATGTACAGCCAAGCGGCTCACCCGGGGGAAGAGGCTGGATTCACAGAATAAATTTGCAGATCCAGGGAGCCAGGCGGGGATGAGCAAGCAGAAACAGCCTCTCCAGGAGCGAGACCCACACCCACGCGCACAGGGAAGATGACTGGGAGCAAAGGATGCTAAGAAAACACACGTTTGCGGTATGAATGGATTAGAGGGGAGAGAGAAAAAAAAACAAGGCAGAGAAAGCTTGGTCCTAGTAGGGGGGGGGAAATCTGCTACCAGGAGGATGACAAGGACTGTGGGTAGGACAGAGAGCAGGGGGGGAGGTTTCTGGCTTGGAGGATCTCAATGGCTGCAGGAACTGAGCTGTGCAGAGGGAAAGGAGGGATGGAGGGGGCTGAGCATTTGGAGACACCTCAGCATTTCAGGGCTTATTCGAAGTGAGCAGCCAGCTCCTTCGAGGTTCACCTCTCGTCTGGCTGAGCAGCCCCAGCTCCTGACAAGAAGAGCAGAAGTTGCTGCCATCCCAGGGTCCCAGCGGAGGGATGGAAACCCCAAACATGATATCCACAGGGCTGCTACAAGCACACTCCTGTGTCAACACGAGAAAGCCATACCGGGGCTGAGCTCATAGGCAGACAGGCTTAGCCCTCGGAGAGCAGGGAATTGCTGTCTGTCTGTGTCTCTGTTTTCCCTGATTTTATTGTGTTTTGTTTAATTGAATCACATACACACATGCACACAAAGCCCCAGCTCGTGGTGTAGAGTCTGCAAGGAAACAAGCAGCAAATTAACAGTCCAGGAGGAACGATGCCGAGCAAACTCATGACACTCAGCACGAGCCACGAGCAGGAGGGAGCAAAGCAGTGGGAGGAAAGACAGAAAGAGGAGGAACCTGCAGAGAGGGAAGAGGGAGCTGCCAGAGGGTTTTCCTAGAGGAAATGGAGCTCAAAAGAAACAGAAGAAGGGAAGGAGGAAAAACTGAGGAGCAGGGAGAGGGCAGCACAGATGATGCTGGTGTTACCTGTAAGGTCACTGTGCCCAAACTCTTCCTGATCCCTGTTGGAGCAGTTCAGAGCAGGGGAAGAGAAAGCTCCCACAGCTCAGGGCCAGGGGACAGCGGGGCTGAAGAGACACAGCTTAAAGTCTCAGGGGTACTTCACTGCTCCAGAGCTCTCCTGCCCAAATATGAACAAAACAGCCCTTTGACAAAATACCCCATCCATCTAGTCCTCTGTCATGACCTGCTTAGCCTGTCTTGACATGGCAATCGTACCCCTATATCTCAGCCCTCAGCTCAGCTAGGAGCCTTGCTCCCCTTCCTCTTGTGATGTCTGGTGTGTGCAGTTCCACGCAGGATGTTTATCCTCAGGAAAACATCAGACACTGGGTAATGATGGACATGTGGACTGAGACCATGATGTACTGGGGGATGTGTTCTAGCACTCCCTAGGCTCCTCATCCCCATGGAGCGGCACTATCCAAACTCTAGGTGACCAGTGCAGCCCCTAGCCCACCCAGAGCCAGTGGACCACCAGTGTCCTCCAGTGTGACCACAGTGCAGAGGGTAGGGACACCAGAGGGCAAGGAGCATCTCCTGAATGAAGGATGGACTTGCAGAAAGGCAACTCTCTGGCCTCTCCCCAGTTCACCCGGGCTCATGAGATGCTGGGAGGCATCACAGCACTGATCAGCCACTCCATGAGATGAGATGCTTTTCAGCTCTGGAGAACTGTGAGGTTAAAGGACATGAGCATCCTGTCTGGGCTTGCTGTGACAGGCCTCACATGTGTTTAGTCACATCCAGCTATGAACCCACTCTGGAAACCAAGACATTTATTCAAAGAAGCAGCAGCACTGCACACACACATCTGCCTGTGTGAAGGAGAACTTCAAATGGGCTGACAGTCACAGAGCCCAGCAGTAACCTTTGGCTAATTAGCTGTCTTGATATCCTTGCAGTTTATTTTTACACTTCTTGGGCTCTGGAATGCATTTACTGTAATGTCAGAAAGGTCATGGTAAATATAAAGCTTCCTAGAAATAACTATATCCACCCCACTGGGCTTCTGGGACTGATAGCTACAGCTTGGCTTGGGCCAGGCAGGCTGACAATGCCTTGCTGAGGTTTTTGTCATGCATGGGACTTACTGAGCCTGTACTGGTGGCCACGATAAAGGCTCCTGGGGCAAAGCAGGTATATGCATGGAGCACAATGAGCACAGAGCAGAGGGCACCTGTAAAGGCACTTTCCTGGCATCAAATCATAGATAAGCAGGAAAAACAGAGGGACAAGGAAGCCTGCAAAGCCATGGAAGGAGAGGTGAGGTCAAGGAAAGCAGGTAACTGGGGAGGTGGAAGTGATGCTAAACCTGCAGAGAGGAGCAGGTGGGACCTCTCTCTAAGCATTAATGACATTGTCAGCGGGAGCTGCTGTCCAGAGAGCCTTCCTGCTGCTGGGCAGAGCAGAAGGGAGCTGGGGAAAATGCTGTTAGATCTCAATCAAGAAGGGATTTGAAAACCCCAAGCCCCATTGGGGTGGAAGATGACTGTGCTTATTGAAGTGGGTCACTCTGCTTCCAACCTGGGCTTGAAACAAGCCTGTGCTTCACTCATCACTGTACAGTGCCCATGTCCCTGTGACCCTTGTTAGAGGGTGGGGACTGTCACTAGCTGTGACCTGAACACCTGGGGCTCTCCGAGAAAAGCCCAGCCCTCAGCTGGAGGAGCTTACAGCCCCGGCTGTGACAGCTCCTTCATCCCAGGACCCAGCGGCAGGCAGAATGGTGAGCCCAGGCTGAGCCGCACCACCAGGAAATGTGAAGGGTAAGAAACCATTTCCACTATCCCTGCGCTGTGATCTCCAACACAAACCACTCAACACATGGTTCCCACTGGACTGCGCACAGAGAAGATCAGTGGAAGGAAACCAGAGAAGAGACTGCTGCATTAATGATCAGAAACGAAGCAACGCTCTTCTGCCCCCGGATCAGCACTATGCTGGCGAGGAGAGCCCCGAGTACCTGCAGATGGGTGGCAGGCACCCAGCACTTCAAACAGCCTCCCTCCTTGGCTGCTGCTCCGCCTGCCTGGCTGGGTGTCAGTCTGCAGGACTGCCCTGGGTACCAGTTAAAAAGCTCGGTGCCAATTAAAATCCAGGCAGTTTTATCCTTTGAACTGCAGAGAAACAAAGCCCGTGAATTCAACCTTTGCCTTTTTTTTTCCTTTTCTCCCCCTCCAAATGATGTCAGGAGCTGAAGAGACAGAACTGCGCTGAGTGCAATTGCTGCCGAAAGCTGCTGGCTATTTCAGCGTGCTGCTTGAACTCCACCAGTGGAGGCTGCGCTGCCATCAGTAGCCCAACCGCTTACTCCAAATCTTTAATTTTAAGGGTCAAATCATTATGAACTCTCTCAGGGAAGTTAATAGGAAGTTTACCTTTGCCTCAGCTATGTAAAATCAACAAGAAATTCCCAACTGCCCATAGTGATACGCTGTCCCATCTCCAATCCCAAGCATCCTTTCCTATGAGTCAAACTCATGTTATATTTTTATTTTTAAACTTGCTCTTACAATTAAAGCTCATGCTGCCTGATCAGAACCGAAATGTCTCAGATGGCTGGCAATAAGACAAACGGCTTGATTTTGGGGCTGACAGCAGCCAGCACTCAAATCTGAGTGTCCCCACTTCTGCTGAGGTTCAGGTGTCTCAGGGCCGAGCTCTCTGCTGGGATGATGCACCTGCATGGTGTGGCATGGCTCTGTTCAGCCCCTTGTTGTGCAGCTGCTTTAGCCCTGACTGCACCATCAAATCTCTTTGGCTACCACCCATGCTCTTCAAAAGCCCTTCGCAGCTCCCTGTACCACCAACCTGCACCTGGGTTGCTTTAAAGAATGAGCACCATGGGCACAGTTTCAAAGCATCTTACTGACCATTGTAAGCAGAGCAAGACACTTTGGTACCTATAGTCTTAAAGCTTCATACAGAAATGATGGTGAGCTATAAGCAGTGAAGGTTTCAGCGACAAGGACGGAGTTATTACATTGCTCCAAGAAGGCAAGGAGGGACCAGTAGCACTAAGCCCTCACTCCCATCTATCATTTTATTACCCTTCCCCATATACCTGGGGCAGACACGGGGGATGTCTGTGTAGCTGAGCCCTCTGGCATGGCCAGAGCCATGGCATGATTGCAGGGATCCTTTAAAGAAGTTAATACCATTCAGGAAAAGAAGGTCCTGAGCTCGTAGTTCGTGCAGATATATGTGCATGTACATTATTTATACACTCCACATGACAGCTGCTGGCCGTATCTACAGACTCTCCACTGACGCCTTCCTCTGAGTCATGGCTGCATAAAGCTCTCTGACAGACCTGGAGGATGGGAGATGTGGTAAAATCCCAAACATAAGAATTGCATCAAAGGTATGGTAATTATCAGAGCGCAGATAAATAATGGCTTCCTCACAATCTGGGGGGCAGGGGGAGTGCTAGGGCTGTGTAACCACCCTCCTGGAGCTGCCATCCCAGCGGGGTGTCCCCAGGCTCCAGACTCCAGACCTGTGTCCCTGCTCATGGCCCCAGGGCCAGTCCCAGATGCTCCATTGGGGTGCACTGAGTGTGTCTGTCCACGCTGCTAACAGAGGAGTTGGGAAGCTCAGCAAGGAGCTGGTGGGTGGATTTGAGTGGGATTTCTCCTGCATGGAGAGCTCTGACAGTCCTCCACGCATGCCTGGCTGCTCAAGTCACTCTTCACTTTGCTGAGACTCAGGAGAAAGCCTCATGCGAGACTTTTACAGGATGTTGCACACAAATGGTGGGAGATCACCCCACATATTACCACAGATGGGCTGTGGCAAGCCTGAGCCTGTGGTACTATGCAGTGCAAAATGAAGAGGGGTGGCTGGGACAGTACCAGCAGCCTGTCCTGCCCCTGCATCTCCCCTCTCCCAATTATTTTCCTTCCTACCGTCTTCCTTATTTTCCCCGGGACTTTGGTCTGCTCTGAAAATGCTGGTGTGCCAGCTGCCCAAGAAGACACGGGAAGGATATGTAAGCATCCTGATGGACGCGACAGCCACTTTTGACAGCAGGTACCCTGCACCACAATGAGCACTCACATTTACAGCTGCTATTTCAACCAACCCTTGAGGCTGGGCAGGAGGTTTCCCAGCCCTATGATGCTGGAGCCCAGCTCTAGGGGATAGCTGCAACCCCAGGAAGCAGTGCCCATGTACAACTCTACTCAGCACCACTGGACTGTGAGGCCTGGGGACCAGAATGGGGTAAAGACTGCCCAGTATGACCATCCTCTAGGAATAGAGACAAGTGGCAGAACAGCAGGAAGAATCATTACTTTACTAGCAGGGAAATCTGCTCCTTCCAACTCCACCTCTCTGCTGAGTCAGTGACTCCCCCCACCATGTATTACATTTTATTCTATAAGTGCAAAGCAATTTCCATTGAGGGTAGGGACACTGAAGCACAGAGAAAGAGCAGAATAATATCTTTCTTTAATCCCCACCATCCCAAAGGATCCTGGTGCCGTTTGCTTTACTTTCTATATGTATGCACAGTTAATTAGCGTTACCACAGAACTGCAGGTATTCTCAGACTTAGTAAAGGGAATATCTTGTAATAGGAGGGTAAGCAAATTGTTTCTCCTCTTTCTATTACAGCCAACTTTGATTATCCAGGGTAATGGGATAACAGGGACAAAGCGAAAACATAGATAACACGAAACCTATGCAAATCAAGCTAGAAAAAAAGTGATGCTGAGAGTAATGGAAGAAAGAAAGGCCAGTGATACTGATTAAGGACCATGGAGATCCCTGCGGTAGCAGTGCCCTTAGATCACAAATCCATAAACAATGGCACCTGGGCACAGTAGTTATGGAGCACATCTATAGGGTCTGTCACTATGTAGGGGAAGCAGAGACATCCTTGCACAGGAAAGCCAAGATGCAGCAGAGGGAGGCATATTGCATTAAGGCCAAGCATCTCAAGCCTCCATGTGAGGGATTTGTCATTAAAATGAATAAGATTTGGGCACTCAACCCACCTCCTCCCTACATGAGCAGGAAGAAGCCCAATTTAAAGGTCAGCATCTTAATGGCTTTAATTCTGTATATACCAGGATAACTCCTCTCCAGACAGAAATCCAGCACTTGCTCGGTGAGCCACAGCCACCATTTGAAGGAGCACAACAAGAGCTTTCATAGCTGAAGAGGTTCAGGTATATAGACAGGTATAGCTTCTCCATTAAAACAGGTGAGGAGAGGCTAAGAAGAGATAAGAGCTGACTCCAACCACATCTCCTTGCAATATGGCCCAAGTTGAGGAAAGGAAACAGCACTTGAATTGCTCTGTAGTCACCCATCTCAGCAAAGACCAAATTCACTCTGTTCTGCCAAAGGGGATTTTCAGATCTCAGCACCTATATCGTGGAGGCAGCTCTGAAAAATCTCTGGTGGTGGGAGGATAAAAAGGGCATCAGTAGAGATGAGACAGAAAGAAGAGAAGGAGGAATCTTAGAGGAAGACAAACCTTCTTAATAGATCTTATTGATTTAACCCAAAGAGAGAACAGTAGGGGGAAATTTATGCCATTTAAATGCAAACCAGCAATAAAAATAATCATTAGAGTCATAATCTCAATCTGTTAGCATTTTATGTAGAAATGAGCTTAATGGAAAATATTTTCCACGTAAACTATTTGCATTTACTTCGTGCAAATGAGCCTCTTAAATATAATTCAATCATTATCACAGACTGTTTTTAAGGGGTTGTTTTCAGTCCTCAGTTCTTAAAAGTACCTGATGATTTCACAGCCCCTGTTGAGCCTGACTTGAAGAAGCTGCTGGCTTACCCAAGCTGTGAGCCTGTGTCCATATCTCTGTGGATATTCCTGTTTCCATACTGGAAACACATGTGGATTTCAATGGCACTTAGAAACCATCACTTCACCAAAACGATGCTGAGATTTTGTGACCAGGCAAGAAGGCTGCATTGCTCACTCAGATCTTGGGACCTCTGATTGAGGAAAAGTGACTTCAGACCATTTTTCCAGGCCCTTCATCTTCCAGAAGATGCAAGAACCACCTGACAATCTTTCTTGGCTTTCCCTCTTGTAAAGGAGGAGGAAAATGTGGGCTTTTTTTCCCTTTGTGGAGGAGCTGCAGGGCTGGCAGTGAAGATGCTGAGCCCGCAGCCCAGGGTGTTGCCCTTCCCTGGCATAGAAGGGAAATTGGACATGTCCACCTGTATCTCAGAAGGGGATTTTCTGGCCGGTGCTTTGTCCCCAGGATCAGCCCCTGTGGGGACACGGTGCTTTCCACGTGCAGGTGCTCAGGGGAGGTCACTGTCCCCATGACTCCCACGCTATGCACATCTCAGCTGCAAAGGATGCAATAAATACCCTCTTCTGCCTGGGGACACCTTTTAATCTTCTTGCTAGATTTTCATACACTTCTCAGCTGGGCCAGGCTTGATCTCATTTACCATCCCATCTATAGGGCTCTGCTAAACCAAGGCTGATATTTTATGCCACATGCTGGTGGGGTCTGGGGCCTCTCTCATTCATGGCACTGGAGGGTTCCCACTGTCCCACAGCAGCCCATATCCTGCCCTAGAGTGGAAAACATCCCATGGAGGTGGCCACCTGGACCAGTATCCCCAGTGCCAGGAAGCTCACAAGCCTTTTGAGACCAAAAAGGTCCGGCAGGGGCCAGAGCAGTGGCTCACCAGGAGCCAGGCAGCTCCTCAAGTGGGTCTGGCCTCACATCCAAAGACTGGGGAGCTGACCCAGCCCCCAACACCCTTCTCAACACCAGGTCTCCAAATGCACACCGGACCTCATGCTGCGTGGGTAATACAGGCTCGCAAGGGGGTTATTAAAATCCATTCAAAGCTAATGTCAGCCATTTCGGTGTTAATGTCAGCGGCTGAGAAGCACAGCAGGAGCAGGGGGAGAAAGACTTTGATGTCCCCACTTTAATTTCCAAGTGAGGTAGGCTTGGCAGGCAGCAGTGGGAGACAGGGAGGGGTGGTGGGTGGGAGTGTGTGGTGCCGTACCTCACATCATGGGATGGGATTCACAGCTTAATCCCATCAGCCAAACCTTTCACTCTGTTTTTTACTTGACAGCATCCATCCCTTGCCAGACATTTCAGAGGCCTTTTAGATGCCAGGACCCCAGAGGTGAGTCTGTCTGAGCGCTCAGCTCCAGCATGGCCGCTAGAAAGGGGCTGACAGTGCCATTATACACTGGGCTCCATTGGGATCAGGCATCACACCCAGGCACTTCCCATCAGGTAGTTTCCAACCTCTTCCCCCTAGTTCAGCCCTAGGTTTGCGCTGACTCACAGCACCCCCAAACCTGCTAGAGGTGAAAGCAGGGCTGGAATTTTCTCACCTCGGTCAGGTGAGTCCAGATCAGCCCCTGGATTTTGAAAAAAGCTGGGTAATTTCAGGATGTGGTTACCATCATGCAGGCTAAGACAAGAATAATCAGAGCTTCGGGTTGTAAGCTGATTCCTTGCGAGTCTCGGGAAGGAATTAGCCCCATCTCCTCCGCCCTGTGCACACATGGGCGCACACCTGGCAGGACATGGGGACACATGTGTCCCAACGCTTGCTGGAGACCGGGTGACAAGGACCTTGTGCAGGGCACAGATCCCATGAGCAGGAGAAGGGGCATGGAGAGCAGTGAAAATCTGCTCTGACCATATTGCCATAGCCCCTTGCACAGGCATAGCGGTGCTGGGACCACCAAGATGCCATGCCGCCCTCCCTCCGTCTTCAGGAGGTCCCTGCCTTGATTCTCCCCTGATTTTGGCATGTGCTTGCAGCAGGGATTCCTCCACATTGGCTGAGAAATGCATTGCAGTCTCTTAATAGCTCATCCTGGCTGGAAGCTTTTCCTTGTATGTAAATACTACGTGTATAACCGTGGCCTCATTTCATACTATGGCAGTGCATCGGATGCAGCTAAGCATACTGAAGTTGGCTTGAGTGATCTGAATTTAACATTTCGTTATGTAGTCTGAAGATTGCATTGAGTTTTTAGGTTAGAACACACTGTAACTGTACGCTGACCTTGTGGATAGTGGATTTTACCCATGAATTTAAAGCAAGTCTGATCATTAAGCTCCATCCTTCCGAGAGACAAAACTTAGCCTGGTTCATAAGCAAGAAGGGCAGCTGCTGGAGGGAGATGGATCAGAAGTCACCCAAGTACCAAAGACTAAAGTGTTTACCAGCATCTCTGAAGGGTAGCAGGTCCTGGATGATGATACTGCCACAAACCAGGTTATTTTGCATTAGTTATTTGTGAAATGAAGGTAACAAACAGTTCTGAGGTCAAAGCTAATATTCAAAAGCAATACTTATAGAATCACAGAATCATAGAATCATATAATGGTTTAGGTTGGAAGGGACCTTAAAGATCATCCAGTTCAACCTCCTCCGCCATGGGCAGGGACACCTCCCACTAAACCAGGTTGCCCAAAGCCCTGTCCAACCTTGCCTTGGTACTACTTGGTACCACTGTTTTCACCTAGAAACATGCTGCTATTCAAAAACCAACAGTATTAGATAAAAGTGAAATTCTAGTTCCAGTGGTTGGCCAGATGGGTCAATGAGGTGGCTCAGAATGACAGGACTGCCGAGGAGATATGTGCCACCAGCAGACCCAATACCTATCCCATGTTCCTGCCCTCCTGCCCAGTGCTGGGGTGGGCAGGGGAGAGGGCCAGGGAGGTGGGAAGGAGCCACATCCATGAGGCCTGCATCTCGTGCCACATGGCAGGTTACCAAGCAGCTGAGAGTGGGCAACGATTTCTTTTGCCAGTTCTCTAATTTATCTTATGAGCAAGAAAATAAATCAAGCTGACAGTCAACCAGGTGGTTTTAAGCCTCAGCTCCTCACACTACCCCTATTCTTCCAGCCCATTTTATAATAGGGTTATAACCTGAGGACATGGCAATAACTCCAGCTATAATCTTTTCTTTCCTAATGTCACTTAGCAGATGGAGTCATTTAGAGGTGTTCATGTTTAAATGAGTGGCTTGCCCTGAAAGGGACAGAGCTGGGTCTGCTGGCAAGGTTTTCAGGATCGTTAGCCTAGAAAATGCTTAGCAGGAGAAGCAGTTGGCAGGCAGATTTCACGGACATGGCACCATTGTCCTCTGCCAGCAAAATTACAAGGCTGAAATCCTGGAGCTGGATGGGGCCAAACTGTTCACAGCAAACAATTTAATTGATGAATGAAGTGAATTGCCCAGGGGATGATTTTTAGTCATTTGCTCATTGCATGAAGCTGCTTGGAGAGGGGTCCACACAGTTGGGTGTCACCGGCTACCTGCCCACATCAGGGATGGGCTGGCTGGGGTTCCCCATCATGTGGACCTTCACCAGAGTCACCTGGGCACCTGCTCCCCACATCAGCAACCCAGAGCTGCGAGCACGGCTTGTCAACCCAAAGATCCTACGCTTCCCTACAAATACTACTGCTCTTAGGCCTCCGTGGCTAGACCAGTGTTGGGACCATGCAGAAGATCTCAGCATTGGCTATTTGAAAAGGAGCCTGCACAACGCAAAGAAGAATGGCATCATACTAAACAGCAACACCTACTTTTCAGCTCCTGCAAGAAATTCAGTGGCAATCTCAGACGACTCTCCTCTCTAGCTCCCTGACCCCCAGCACAATGCTGCACAGGCTACCTTCATAAGCTTCTTTCATTTGGTCTAATAAAGTAAATTAGCTCTCCAGCTCTTCCAATGAGAATAGCCGTGAAAATGTACACCAAGATGAATGCTTGCAACCCTTGAAAATACCTTTTGCTTGTGAAAAGGCTTCTGAGAAATGAATAGAAGGGAAAATAATTACCAAAGAAGGGGGAAATATTGTTCATGCTGGCCGGACAGCATTTGACCCAGCCCTTGCACAGGTTGGGGAGAAAAAGGAGGAAGGAGGCAGGGAGCTGAGGCATTAATGGCCATCATTGTACTGTGGGGAGCAACATCTCACAGTGTCCACGGAGACCAATCCCAAATTATTCAGCCTAATAGTTTTCAGAACAAACTCTTTTTCTGCTCTTTTGTGGCAGATGTGAAGCTTTCTCTGCAAGTCTCATTTTACATCTTTGGTAACTCAGTGCTGGATGGTATAACACTCAATTGTGAAAACTCTGCAAGGAGCCTTTGATGCAAGCATCTTCGAGACGCAGGGCTTATCAGCTCAAATAACACAACTGTCTTTTATCCTTTGTGTCCCAAGCCTGCTGTTTTGGCACTTATATTTGTAATTCATTGCCTGGCTCTGGGTCTGGATCCATCAGGACAGGCAATGCTGTCTATCTGTCTGCATTGCTGAGATATTTGTGTCTGCCCTGAGGGACCTGAGCACCGAAGCTCTGCTTATCTTCAATGATGCTTAGTTGCATATTTGGTTAAAAGTCACTTTGGAAAGGGGGTCTTAAGAGCTGCAGACTTGTAGATGCTTTCAAAATTACTAGCCCCAGGCCAGGCTGTCCATCTTCCCTTCCCTGCTATCAGGGACTGGATCCTGTAGGGCGCATCTGGCCTCCAGAGATGCCCGTGCACCTCCAGCACCGCTGTTCTGCGCTACCAGACCAGCTCCAGCCCGCAGATCTGCACGCCTTTCACCAGCACTACATTCTCTTGAAAAAAGGACAAATGAGGTGGAAGAAGAAAAGGTGAAAACGTGATAATAGCTGTTGGGAAAAGGCCACTGCTATAGACTTGACAATGCTGGAAATGGAGGATCGGAGAAAAGTTTTTCTCCAGAAATTACTCTTTTCAATCTCAACAGCACACTGAAGAGAAGTTTAAGCACACTTTTTAACACCTTTTGTACTCAAATTCCAAATTCACCTGTCTACCCAAGCAGTAACAGAAATAATCTTTTTTTATCCAGCTGCACATTTGGCTATAGAAATTTGTTTCCATTAAACTATTCCCTTTTGTCCTCTTGAAAAGTGTATTTTAAATAATAACAGTGTAAAAAAAATTATATGCTACCCAAAAAACTCAACCCTGTCGACTGTGCACTTTTATACAAAAGTTATCTCTTTCTTTCGATGGATTGATGAAAACCCTTTTCATAATGTCAGGGTGGAGATGAGAAAGAGGAAGAAAATTTCTGAGTGCCCAGCAGAGCTAGTCATTTCCACAGGAAACACATGGCAAACTCTGATCTTAGAAAACTAAATTACAGCACCACCATGAACCTGATGTTCTCTTTCTGCTTTGTAAAACACAATTTTGTAGAAGTTGTGATGCAGGCACACATTGCACTTCTCATCTGAGGAAAAAAATGCACTTTTTCTATATTCCTTAAATCTTAACAGAAGAATGTGAATTCAATCTTACCAAAAAAATAAAAATAAAAATTATACCCCTGATAACTGTCACTGATACCACACTTTGCGAAGTGCTGCAGTCACAGCTCAGCCATTCAGGGTTTTTCCAGGAAGGTCCATGTTTGGCCAGTACTCAGACAAAAGGCCCAGCAGAAATCACCCCAAGAACAGCAGTGTGAGAAACACAACCCTGGATCACTTTCCATGTCTGCACCAGCCTCTTCCCTCTTGGAAATGAATGCCTTCAGGCTCCCCTTCGTGATCCATTCCTGAGGAAGATTTCCAGGTACTTGAACCCAGAGGGATGTGCTCCATCCACACCGTCCCTGTTGGGTCTCTCCCATGGCCAGCTGCCTCACATCAGCTACTACTCTTACTCCAGAGATGGAATCAAAAATGCCACCCCTTACCTTTGGGCCTGTGTGTCACTGCTGGTTTCTGCTACAGTCATGGACGTCTCCTAGTTGTTGTCTGCAGGGGCTGGGAGGCACACTGGACACAGCATTTGGGGTCCTGCAAGATGGTCATCAAGCCCAGTATAACTATGAGAAGAAAAAAAAACAACAAACATAAGAGGAAGTTCCATTAGGGGTATAGAAGATTGATCGATGGCTTGATTAACATGAAGCCATCCCAGGGACAGCATGGCTACTGAAGTCATGGATCAGACACAGAGATGCAGGGACCAGATGTCAATGGGAAAAGGACCAAGGGAAGGTCCAAGAGAGATCAGCTGCTCAACACAGTAAATAAAAAGGAAAAGAAATCCACCTGTCAGCAGAGAAGAGGCTGTAAGAAATGCTGGAAGGAGACCTGGGACTGAAGTAAGAAGATTGGGACAAATGCCAGACAGGGACTGAAAGAGATGCAGGGAAGATGGATAGCTCTGGGCATGCACAGGGCAGATGGTACAGACAGACATCAATGCAGAGCTCCTGGAGGAGTGAGGAGCCTCTGCCACCATCAACACTAGCCACCTAGCATGGATAGATTTTAATAAGTTTAATAATCATCCCTATACATGGGGATTGGTGTCATAAATGTTTCTTTAAATCTTAAGTGTGATTTTATTGTCCACATTGGTCATTTCCAGCCCCATCTCTGTTTTTCTTTTAGTTTTGGATGCCTGGCTGGCCAGGGCTCTCTATCCTCACCGCTGCTGTCAAGCTCCCGCTCACCTGCGATGCGAGACAAACAGTGCAGCAAGAAGTGACACTGATCGTAACAGTACTCATCTTTGTGATATTCAATGTCTTGTTTTATTATCATCAACATAATAACAATAATAGCAATATTAGTGACAACTATTTTATTATTCCTCCTGTTAGTAATATTCAGACATGACCTAGGAGGTATTTCAGAAAGACAACACAAATCCAGTGCAAAATCCAGGAGAGCAGGGCAGTTAATTAAATGTCAGAGTGATGGACAGAGCTGGGACAAGCCTGGAACAATATTAGAGCACTGGACAACCTCTGACAAGCGCAGGGAGATGGATGGATCTGGGACACGTCCCAGACCTCTCCCCCAGCGGAGGCAGAACCCTCCTACCTACACGCGTCTTTAAACACAACATTGCTCTGTTGCTGTTTCATTGACCTATGCAGGTGAGGATATTTTTTTCTGGAGAAAGCTGCCATCCAAGCCATGTCACTGATCTCAGTCTGATCTGGTGACATTTTATTACCTCCAAATGGAGCAAAGAAAATAAAGAGCCCCGTTGAAAATGACAGTGTCCCAGACGTGGTTTTTAACCAGCATGTGTGTGAACTCACAGCAAGCAGGGTTTTTTTTTGCAAAAGATTTCTTATTCTTTTTTCCAAACTAGACATCCACAAGGGAGGCAGGTGGAGGACAGTGAACAGGGAGAGAGAATGGCAGCCGGAGGGTGTTGCAATACTCCAAGAATAAATATTACAGAACAAAAGCAAGCCTGTGACAGATACCAGGCAATCTGTAAGTCATCAGGAGAGTGGAGAGCATAATGGACTAATCAATCAGGTAGACAAGGGTGAGAAGTGTCACGGGGAGGCAATAGGTAGTTGGAGGTCAGTTACGAAATATAATCTATAAATTGGAAGGAGAAGGACAGTAGCGCAAGAACAATGACAGGTATTTGAATGCAGGCAGGCGAATGTCGGATTGGTGATTTCCAGGAGAGTGAATGTCGGATGAGAATATTATGGGGGTAAGAAAAAATAACCTGGTATTTTAGAGACGGGCACATACTCTGTAAAGTGAAAGGCTGAACTGGAGAGACTTTAAAGTATATCTCCATTTTAGAAAATGCTGTTGAAAGACAGATGGAAGGGCTCCCTGTTGCTTCTTCCTTCAAAGTTTGTTAGGTTAGAAGCAAAAAAAAAAGATGCTTTTCTTAAGCATAAGTCCTGCAAATACCACCTGGGATCTGAAAGCCAAGCCAGATCCTTTCTAGCTTGTGCTTTCTCATCAGTGACCCTGGCGTGCATAATCTCTAATCTAGTTAGCTAAAATGTAGGGAAGTTGCACGCTGCCATGCATGAGAAGATGGGGATTCTGCAGGTGAATTTAATTATTCCTTCTACAGAGAAAGTGGGAGTCAATAAAGCACAACTCACTCTCCATTAGCTACCTGGGCTGCACAGTGACACCAAGAATTCACGCAGCATCATTTACTTCCCTTGCTAAGCTAAGCAGGTAGAGTACCATTACACCCAAGGAAAAGCTTGACTTAACATGAAGTCATTTCTACTGATGCTTTTCTCATCTTAACTGTGTACTGCACAGGCATCACACAATCCCTCTAACAACAGCTAGACCCAAACAATTAGAGCTGAATGAACAGTTCATAATGAAGAAAGTGTTTGGCAAACTTCACCTCATTTTATGCTCATGAAATGTTCACATGCAGATTGCAAAGTTCTCACGTTTCTTTGTTAATGGAAATAACTTGCCATTTTTTTCTCCTAAGCAAACAGTATCATAACAGTTCACTGAAAACAATCTATACTCAAAATGTTGGCTGTGCTGATGGGCTATCCCAGCCACGTGATGCTGTGTCAGTTGCCCCACTGGGTGAGGAACCAGAGCAGCTCCAAGAATTGCAAATCAGGACTGTTACCTCTCTTGTTTGAAATTCCCTTTTTCCAAATCTGTCCACCTTTGAGCACGTTCACTGGACCAAATGTCAGCCATGGATGCAGGTAATGTGGGAACGGAGCCAGATGTGGTCCCTCTACAGCTGATGGAGACATCTTCAGTGGCCACTGGAGAGATGGACACCAAGGACATGTTGGAAACCCTGAGATGGAGAGCCTGACTCCCTTAAACTGCATGCTTAACTCTCCATACCCAGTGCTGGCTGGGGCTGTGGCTTGTGGCACTGGTTTGTGGTCCAGCTTGTGTGAGGCTGGACAAGGGCTGGTGGCCAACTGCCTGGTTGCTAATGAAGCCAAGAGCAATGCGGGCTCTAATGGGCTGAGACACGCAGGAAGATAAGAAAGCGCGGTGCAATAAATCAGGCCTTCAAAGCAGAACATATTAGGAGATCAATGGGACAGATACTAGACCGAAGGAGCAAGCACCAGAGAGACAGGAGCAATTCTGTTCCTCCTCCTTCCCCCTGTTGCTAAGGAATTCTTTTTTTCCATTTAATAACATCCTCATTGTTTTCAAATGAGCAGCAAAGCCAGTGGGTTCCATGTGGCATTAGCAATGTGTTTGTGAAAGGGAAAGCAACCAGCTCCTAGCAGGATTTGATAAAAGCCTCTCCAAGCTCCGAGTGATTTACAGCTTGGGAAAACAAACACGGACTGAAACAAATGCAGAGAGGCAAAAATGGCACCAACATCCAGGTACACTCAATTACCAATTCATTAGCCCAAGTGAACTTGAAGGGCTTTTCAAACTCTACACGGCTCTAAATTAAAGGAAATCTTTAGATGGATAGCATTCTGCAATGTGGGGAGAAGAAGACTAATTTGTTGAGCTTCAGTTCAGGAGCCCTTGCCTTTGGTGGGCAAAGCACCACGGGGAAGGAGGGCAGGTGGCAGCTCCCACTCCCCACGTGAGACCAGGGAAAGGACCAAAAATTGGGATGCTTCCTCTCGCTGCTGCAAAGCCACCAGCACACACTCCCTCCCTCCCTCCTCACCATGCTGTGCCTGAGCCCCCAAGCAGACTTTTTTTCCTGACTCTACTAGAAACTCTGCTTTCACTTGCCCTGGAGGTATTTATGACAAAGCTGTGAAAATAACCGATTTCTTGGATCACTGACTGAAATAAAAAAAAAGGAGGGAAAAAAAATCACTGCACAGTGACCCCAAATTGGAATTGGTCAAGCTCTCCATGGCAAAATATATAAATGAGAAAGAAAAAATATCTCTATGGTCAACCAATTGTTTAATTCAATCTGAAACTAACTCATGGGGAATGTCATTTTTCCCTCAGTCTCCTGCCTAGAAACCCATTTTTTCGCAAGAGATGATTTACAGCTTCCCAGCTCCGTGCTCCAGCAGCACTGACACCAACACGGTGTTTGATATCTTCCCCTATCACACGAAGCTCCTCAGTGGTGGGAGACAAGGCCCTTCAGTCCTATCGTAATAAAAACTCTGAGGCAGCTGGAGGTAGCAACAACATCGCAGGAACAGAGGGAGTCCGGCCGCTAAGAGACTGCAGGAAACTCTTTGTTAATTGTTCATGCGGAAACTGTTTTCATTTCAGTGTCTAATTGATATCTTGGGGAAATGGCATCTTTGGAAAAGACAGCGCATCCTCCCCAGGCCCTGCCTGTGCGTGCTCAGTCGAGGTGCCCCACACAGCATGCACTGATGGAGTGACTTGCTGTCCCCAAAACTGCCCCTGTCCCCCCACCCCACGTCCTCACCCTGCAGTTTTGGAGAGCTGAACCAATGTGAGAGCCCTGGAGCAGCTGGAAAGGATGGTGCAGAGCTTAGTGCTCAAACCTTTGGCAGAGAAGAGACTTTGAAGAGTTTTGTACCAAGAGATGCCGTTCATCAGCAAGGAAAGCTGTGTCAGTCTCTGGTCTCCACTCAGAGGTAGGGATCGCCCGCATCCCTATGGGAGGTGCCAGCACCATCCCTTCTCCTGCCAGAAAAACCAACAAGCCATTAATTTCCCACTGGATGTCAGCCCTCCTCCCTCCTCTTTCCTTAGGCCTCCTCCAAAGACAGCAGCTATCGCTCACACGCACAGCTCCAAGGCCAGCTCTGAACTATTTAAAAGCACAGCAGGTATTTTAATTATTCACATCAAGCGCGCCTTGCTTGCTAACGACTCTCTGAAGCTGTCATAGCCAGCACAGGGTGGAGGAGAGCCCTGCCAGGCAGCTTCCCATGGCCCAGCCTCAGGACAAAGCTTGGGTCTGGAAAACAGCCACAATCAGGTGCTGTCACCGAGGGCAGAGGTGGCACAGGGACACATGGGTGAGGAGCACCCTGCCCAGCCCCATGCACACTCATTTGCCCACCCAGTCCATCATCCAACTGCCTGCCCAGCCCACCCTGCGGCCGCTATTACGGCATGCTCCAGGCCTGGAGTATTTGCCAAATGCTTTGTTATTGCTGAGAGCTGCTCTGTCCCATGCTGATAGATTAGCTCTTGTAATATTTTAAGGGCACTGAAATTACCAAGATGCAAGGAAATAGAGGGGTACTTATGCAGCACAGCTGGGCGGCTGCAGATGAAGACAATAGTGGAGATAGGATGCTTCCTTACTGCCTTGAGCTGCTCCCAGGGTTATACGCAAAGAGCTGCTTTGCAAGTCAAGCCCTTGCCACCCTGCAGCAATATCTCTACTTGCTTCTTCCATCCCAGTACCATAATAAATATTTGCTGCAATAGGATCCACTGTTCGGATTCACATCCCTCCCTGGGGCCTGGCACTGAGGGGTCAAGGGAGAACCAGCTCATCTTTCACAGGGGGAAATAGGTGCAGAAGGAAAGGTGGTGTCCCACTGACATGGCTGGAGGAAAGACAGTTCGTCTGAAAGTAAGCCAGGCTTGTGCCAGGCTCACACAGGTTGTACTCAGCTCTGGAGTGCAAGTGTGGGGCAGAGACAGGCATCCCACCTCCAGACAGATCAGGGTTGTGGGCTCCTTTATTCTGACCCAACTGAGTCTCAATTAAATGTGAGCTTTCTTTTCTGGACCTTAGGATTTCTGTCTGAGGTTGTTCCTTTCCCTTGGAGGTTGCTCTTGCTTATTTCTGTTATTTCTGATAATTATTAAGTGGCTCTTCTTCTCTGCCTTTGCTCACCATTGCCTCAGTGTAAACTTGGAGGATTTCCAAGAATATTCAGGCTCCACCTCTATGCAAGAAAGAGCCTCATCATGGGTAACCATGAGCCTCAGGGCTCTTCTCTAGCAGGAACACCCTGTGGGCAAAGCCTGCGAGCAGAGAGAGCCCTAAAAAACACCTCACCTGGCCGCAGACCTGGGGTCTTCAAGCCTCCTGGACCATCAGAGCCAGCCCCTCTCTTTTTTACCTACATGTTTTTAATGCTAATTTCCACCACATGCCCAATTCAAAGCTCTAATAATGAACAACTGCTTTCTTCCTTTCTTTCTGATTTCATATTCATGAGTCAGGGTTTCCTGGCACTAAACGTAAATGCTAAACGGAAATCGCTGCACAGTGACATGTCTGTGTAGCTTCACTGTCCATTTATTTGCCTTTTCAAAGAGCTGCTGTGTTAAGCAAACATCTCTGCCTGGATCCTATCTGGAGGAGTTTGTCTGGTACGGCATGGTGCCTGCTGGGGTGGGGGAAGCGACTCTGTGTGATGGTGTCTCACAGCTCTGTTTTTGCTTCAGGGTATTTCTTGTACAATAGTTTGAGCTCGGTGAATACCTCAACCTTTCCTTGAATATTTGCTCGAATCTTGGCAGGCTGTGTTCAGAGCTGACACAGCGAGGACTGAAGCAGGGAACTCCCAGAGAGAAACACATCCATCGCTTCAGCTCAAACTCCACTGAGGGCTCCCGCAGGAAGCAGTAGGCAGATGTCTTGGCAGAGGAGGCAAAGAGACACCTGTAACATCACTGGGCAAATTATTTTTTCTGGCAACTAGAAAATTCACATATGCAAAAAAAAAAAAGTTTCAGGATTCATCTGAACTTACTGCCCTCTCCCAGAAAAGAGAGACAAAAGGCGCCTTGAAAAAGAGATTGCTTTCTGTTAAACCACAATGGTCAAAATGTTTCAGTATTTTCCTTGAAGACTGCTTCCACATTGAATTGAATTTTTTTAAATGAGAAGGGAAAAAAATAATGTAATAGCAAGATTTAAATCTTCATGTATTTCAAGGTGAACTGAGATGCACTTCTCTGCAGAGCTACCAAAGATGAGTAGTCTCTCCTCCTTCTAAGTTGCCTGGGATGGAAGCTTTAGACACACAAAGTGGCACCTTGAAGTCCCCCCTCCAACAGCCCACACTGCCAGCAGCAGTACATGTGCACAGCTCAGCTGGTGAACTATGTTGTCCCATTGGAGATATCATGGTTCTCATCTATCTGTTCTGCAACCAAACTGGAACAGGTATCACCACCCTAGGAGCAAGGACAACCACCTGCAGCAGGAGTTGAGTTGTTCTGGCCTCTGCTCACTGTCCATTCCCTTCATGGGAACACCAGCTGAAGGTAGCATTGCTCTAAGACATAAGCTGGGAAGGGGAGCAGCTGATGTTGAGGTGCCCTGGGCTGCTCTGCTGGTTTTGCTCCTGCAATAGTCATCTCCATGGGGCAAGGTGGGGTGAGGAACTGCAGTGGTGGGTATGGCAGATCTTTGCTTGTCCAATGTAAGATGCTTTCACTTCTCTCAGCTGCCTTCACTGCACACCCCTTCCCCAGGGCTCCATGGATGCACTGCAACTCCTTACGGTCTCGTTACTTTATTGACTTCTCCCTTTCCTTCTGTAGTCATTCATTGCCTTTCCCTGTCTGCCTTTCCTAAACACTTTAACAAATGAGCTCATAGGAAGGCAGGAGTGAGGATGAGAGATGAAATTCAGACCATGAGAAATGAACTCACAAATGTGAGTGTTTACAACCGACCAGCTGAAGAGTTGTGCTCCTGCTCATGGAGGACATGCTGTGTGGCATGTATTCAATCAAAGTAACCAATGGGGACAACATTTTGAATATTATCTACATGGAACAGACTCCTTGTGAGGAAATTATGCAGCAATATTTAATAGTGGCAATGATTCAGCAAGTAATAGAAAGAAATATTCCTCAAACCGTCATCAACTTCTCATGGATAACTCCCAGATGGGACTGAGGGTAAAAACCCTTTCATTAAAAAGGTATTCAGTTATGGTAAAACTGCCATATGTGTCTCACTGAGACGGAAGAAGTCTGATTGTCAAAAGTTACTTCAGCTTGAAAGCTGCAGGGAAATCAGAAAGCTACTTCGCATTTGAACAGGGGTTTTGAAATCTGTCTTTAGGGACCTGAAAGCATAGCTAGATCTCGCACAACTGAAGGTGTCTTACAGCTGAATGTCTAGGTTAAGGTAATTGTCTAGACTTCTTTTATCATCAGTGAATAGAGAGATGTGCACCAGCCCCCAGAGAGTGATTCATTCTTCCTGTCTTAGACATCTATTTTTGGATGGGATGAATTACATTCTGGAGGTGTTGAACTTTCTCCACCAGCTATGGAGGAGTCTAGATGATGAACTTAGCCTAGACGCTCAACCTTTATATTGCTAAAATAGGCAGTGCTCAACTGGTGAGAGCAACCCAAGTTGTGGCAACACAGTGTTATAGCAATAGTCATTGGGAGCACTTGGACAACACCTACAGCGAGTAGACACAAGAGCAGCAGTGCTCTCCACAGGCAGGAGATGGATGATGACAAATCCTCTCTCCTCATCACAGGCACACTCTGTTTCGATCTCAATATTTAGCTGAGATCTGAGGACAGTCTGGTGCCTGATCATCTCATCTAATTCATTAATGTCATGCAAAAGGTACAGATTACATGCAATTCCTTCCAAAGTGTGGCGTGAAAGTTGTAATTTTGCATACTTGGGAGGAGAGCAGGGACTGGTCTCTCAACTGAGTGTAGCCTTACAAAAATATCAAGCCTTTTACTGATCTTGGGCCTTCCTGAGATTAGCAATCCCAAGCATCCAAAAATCAACAATTCAGTCCTAAAAAACCAGCTCTGTTCTTCTACCCATCTTCTCAGTTTTGAGCAGCCATACCTCACAATTTTAAGTGTTTGCTTAGAACTTTGAGAGCTATTTTGTATACAAAAGGCTCCATGTCTCAGTTTTCCCGTAGTCTGGAGTCAATGTTAATGACCCACACTGCAAAAATAATCCCACTGTCTTCTAGAGGCTTTCTTGCTATAAATCCTCCAGAAGACAATGAGATTATTATTGCCAGGACTTCAGCAGGGGACAATTTCAGTCCTCTCAGAAAAGCAAGATCTCTTCATGTCTCAGAGCCATCACACCCAAACCTCTCCAGCTTCCACTCCTGCAATAAACACGGGCCAGGTTATCCAGGCAAAACTCAGGCTGGAGATCCACTAACTCTACAGCAAAGCCAGACATTGCAACTTCAAAGATCAGCATGAGAAAACCAAACAGAAATAGAAAAATAAATGGAAGAAGAAGGTACCAGAGGATGGCCAGACTGCCACCCGTACATCCATAAATAGCTTTCTAAAGGAAATGTTTGCAAACACTTCTGAGCAGGGCAGCTAAATTACAAAAAGTGTATTGGGAGCCTACTCCAAAACCAACAAACATGCAGGAAAAGTGGGAATAAAATTCATGAAGCTAAAGACAAAGATGGAGGATTTTTAACTACCCAGAGTTGCAGGCTTTAATTCACAAGGTAAAAGATTTGTGCTCTTTCCTGGGGTGTACTACTGCCAAAAGCAGAATGCAGTTGAGGACAAAAAGCTGATGGCTGGAAGCCAAGGGGTTCCTTAGGGCTCAGGGAAATGCCTTGGAGAATTCAGTTCTCTGTACCAATCGGGTTACACCTGTCAGAAAAAAAACAACCAGTGTGTTTTCCTGACTCGTCTGGAAAACCAAGATGGATCATGCTTATTTAAGGGGGTGTTCACAGTGGCCATGGGAATGTGATCAAGAGATGGTTTAGCAAGACCTTCAGTTCGCAACTCACTATCAAACGTAACATAGAAATGTGAATTGTGCATCTATCCATCTACCTCAGCACATACAAACACGCGCTTCTTGGAGCCTCATGACACAAATTAGACTCCTGTGAATTGAACAGATTCACTTAATGGAGTGACAGACCGGCAAGATGGATACAACTCTATTGGCCTGGTTTCTCCTTTTCGGCTTGGTTTCTCTTTTTCTGCCTGCTTCAGCCATTGAGTGACCTGGGACAAGTTTCTAGAGCTGTATCTAAAATTTCCTGTATTTTAAAACAGGCTAATGTGACTGTGAAGTGTTGGAGATCTCTTAAGGAAAGACACCACATGAGAGATTTTTCTATTTTAAAGCCTGAAATGTGCTAGCCAAATGCTAGTTCTTAAATACAGCTGGTGAATATACAAGGAAAAATGATTTCTGCAGAACACTACAACATTTAACTGAAAAGTCAATAATCATCTTCCATACTGGCATTTAAATATTTGATCAAAAATATTCTGATAACAGTATATTTTTTATTTAGATTGTTCGCTGAAAAACAGGGAAAACACAGCATTAGATTCAGTATTAAATACTATCTTGACAGAGAACACAAATGTCAGTATGACCATCTTAGAAAAGATATTTCAGAATATGTAAAAGTAAATGACTCAGGATTACTCATGATGATATCTTACAAGAAGCAGCGAAAGCTCTTGTTTCAGGAAAATTCTTGGAACTGCTAACAATGTAAAGAAAATATAGTTATAAAAAACTGCCTCCCTTGATAAAGAAATACAAAGACTTCAAGCTCCAGAGATGAACACTGTAAACCAAAAGCAAGACAGAATACTAAAAAGTCCAACAGAAATCTCAATACACAATCAAGGGAAAAGGCAAAATCACAAATAAAAATGGCCAAAAGAGACTTCCATGAAAGGGACAGTAAAACAGTTTGGCTTGCCTTCTTACAAGGGGGTCTATATATATATATATGTACAAAATATGGAAATTTTTCAGAACAAATGCAAAATTATTTTAATGAGAAGATGGAGCTCAGCTGGGAAAAGAAGTCAAAAAAACCCCAAAAAGCGCAACACTACAGTATCATATCACTGGTTAAAGGGCTAAAAACCACTGAATTCCCAGCAAAGTCTGCGACCAGCTGGCTTTACAGTCAGGCAGTTCTGGTCAGACGTTAGTTCACTTTCTCATCAAGGAGTTGCATTTCAGCAAAACTGAAATTTCTCCTGACATGAATAAGTTCTGGTAAAACCACTTTTCAAAAGAATTACAAATGTTTTGATAAATCAAACACTTCATTTCAAGATTTTAGGAGAATTTTTACTTTCTACTTTTATCACATAATAAAATATATTCCTATCTAAATGACATCAAAGTTAACCTGAAATACATTGTAATATTAACTTAATATCCTATTCAGAATACACAGAAAGGTCAAAATCTTATAATTTCCTGCAAGATACAAACTCTCCTATCATCCCATTGCTAATTTTTCAGGCTTTCCAGGTACTTATACCAGAACTTGTACCAAAATATATGAAAAAGGCAGACTCTTAAAAACCGTGAAATATGTTGTTGCTATTCTAATGAGAAACAAAAGGAAAACTATAAACAAACATGTCTTCAGCCTACGGAATCTGACCAAAATATGAGCATCACGACTGTATTCTGCTAAACACCCTCAGCGCACAAGGAACTGCACAAGAAACAGGAATGTAAAAATACTTTTGCGTACAGAAAAAGCACCTGACTGTGTAGAGTGGCCATTCCATGTGAACCTTCCTTTTTTTGTCTCAGTTTGGTTTATATTTAGAAATACTATAAATACCTTCTATTTAATCAAATGAAATAATGTTTTGATAGATGATTCACTCATTTAATCTCCCCCAAAGAAAGGCTGCAGATAAGACTGTCTGTTGTCACTGCATCTGTTCATCTGGCATAAAAAAAATAATTTCAATGGCAATGTTGCAAAACCCAACCCTTTCTACCCAGATGCTGTATTTCCATATTTCTGATGGCATCTTGCCTGCAACCATTTCTTTAGATTTACATGAATTAACTAGTGTAGGACAGATACCAGACTACAAAGGAAGTATTCAAAAAAAGTAAGAACTGCTTTTGGTGATGACTTTGAAAGCTCAAAACAAAAGCTGTAATCTCTTGTCCGTACACAAAAATAAACATTATGGATGGGTTTAATATACCTACAAGTTTCACCCCATAAGGTGTCTTTTTATAAGTTTCAGAACAAAACTGCAATCTAGAACAAAGTATGCAAGTTTCAACTAAGCAAATAATGCAACATTTGTACAAACTAATTTCTTCCCGATTTTTACTCATTCTGTGGGTTAATTCTGCAACTATCCAAGATCTCTTTAGCATTTAGAAAAAAGTGGAACTCTAACTTTACAAGTATTATTTTAAATAATAAAACTTATTAACTCAAGTACAGTTATTCTCAACTCTTTTTAGAGCAAACTACTATTAAGATTCAATTAAAAGTACTGTCCAGAAGAACAACATATATCTGAGATGGAAGTTAGGAATAATTCATATTGAATCCAAACTGGAGACTCTCAGTACCCATAGGTCTTTTTATGATCAAGTTTAAGGAACTGACCATCAAGAAAAAACTGCAGTATAAGATAACACCATATGGTAACACCTTATTCTGTGCTGACCTTCACCAAATTGTGTTAACCGTACTGATAAAAAGTTTGTACAAAGTATAGAGCAAGAGATAATTAACCCTCTTGATCTTAGGGAATGGGCAAAAGGTACAACATAATACAGTTTTCCACAATTATGAAACTCCTGTTTTCTCCTGAAGCACCTGATTTTTAGGAAAACAGCCTACAAGATTACATAGAGTACTTGGGCTTTGTATTGTAATAATGATTATATGGTGTAATCAGGGAGTAGGATTTTACCCATGATCTACCAAGCTGAAAATACAGGTCCTAACTCTGCCGAAGTTTGATGGTAAATTTACGGTCTTCTGGAGCATGGTGGCAGGCAGGAGAGCAGAAGAAAAAAAATATTTGTCAGTGGTGTTAGCTTGACTGTTTTACAACATAAAGTCCTAACCACTGTCAAGATTTTTATAGACTTCACTTCAAGGGACGGATAATAAAAGGCAAAAATCAGGAAAAAAACTATTAAAATGTATTACAGTGAGAAGACCTTTTTTGCCTATACCCCTTACCATGCAACTATGCAACAATAAAATCACATTGTACTAAAACAGGGGAATTCTGCTCTCATCACGCAAAAACTATAGGTAAAATACTTGCAAGGTCTGAACTGAAAAATAAGTCATCAAGATAAAAGCAATTGCTTTTCAAATGGACAGGCAAAAATGGATTGATAAAACATGATCAAGTAGCTATTGCGTGTGCTTTGATGGCAAGTCTGTATAAAACTTAATATAGCGTCTATTGTGCTCTTCCAGATTATGGTCTTGATGTTACTGGCTCGTGAGTAGTGCTGGAGAAACTGCAGTGGGGAAAGGAGCTTCCAACATGTGATTTGGTTTTGTGCTAAAATGCAGACATATTGTCAGGAAATAGTAACTGTTACCAAAAATACTGCTGGAATGAAAAATATTGTGTTCTTTCCACTGGAAATAATTTTAGGAGAAGATACCAAAATAGCCAACACTAAAACACGAAGTCCCTGTAAGGAGAACATGTCCTGATTCAGCAAAATAGGTAAACATGGGTTTTCGTTAAGGGAGTTTTGCCCAGTTGAAATCACTCTCGCGTTACATTTTTCAACATGTTTATGCCCCGTGAAGTCAGTTAGTGCTCTGCTAAATTGGGTGGTAGCATGGATTCCTCACATTCCCATGGCAGTTTGGAAGCTAAGGCACAGAGTACGGGGAAAACAGAGACCTGAGAGAGTAATTAATCTGGAAAAAACGCTGAAGAGCTGTGAAACTCTGCAATGTCTTTTTCCTCCACAACACAGAGCAAGAAAGAAGTGGATGAACGGATCATTTAAGATGGGATTGAAGAGACTTGTAGTCTGCTAGTTTGTGGAGTTGATAACCCATGGGATACTTTGAGTCTTTGCCCTGTCCTGATGCCTGCAAAGAGGACCAGTCCCTCTCTGAGACTTCAAGATATGGAAAACTCGAGTGCAGGGAAGCAATCCCAATCCAACCCATAAGCAGGTGTGGCTTGGACATAGTTTGAAGGTCTCACGCTTTGTGTCGTTCTGATCTAAACTTCCATCAATGGCCTTCATAAAAAGCTCATGGATGGAGGCCAGTGAGAGGTGCATAGCAACTTTCTCATGTCTCGAGGCAGCAGTTTGTGACCCTTCCTCACACAAAAGGAGAATTGATCCCACCGTGAGTCTTAGATCCAGGGACAGGTCATTAACTACTTACTTCAGAATCTGGATTTTCATTTTCAGCCGTTTGATCTTCTCTTTTTTGACTCTTTACTCATTCTTGAGTATTTAGTCCCATCCCACAGCTCCTGAGTAGATGTGTTAAAAATAAAATAACAACCAAGGGTGGGATTTTCCAAAGCACTCAGCATTGCCTGACTCTGTTCTCTTTGAAGTCAGCAGGAGTTTTATTATCAACTTCAATGGGAGCGGTTAAGCCAATGCTACACATTGTGAGCGTGCATATTCATGAAGCAAGCAGCATTCACTAATGGTACATGGATTCAAAGGTCTGATAAGATTTTAGTGAAAAAGCTACTTGAAAAAAAAAAACAAAGTAGTTTCATGAGCAGCAGAACTACAAAATCCTACTTTCCTTGAGTCTGATTGACTTAGGTGCCCAAGAAGGTTTGTGTGCTGACTGAAGTCCTTCCTGTGCATGGGGTGCCAAGATGTGCGCTTTCTCCCAGATGGATTCACCAGCATCAAATAAAGGCTCAGCACAACATGGCAGCTTTTTCCTCAGTAGAAGTAGGGCATCTCTCTTCTACCTCTGCCTCTCTGCTCAAACCTTGAGGGAACTTGCTATTTTTGAGACTGCTACTCTCTACCAAATTCAGCTGGAGTTGGATAATGCACTTAAAAGTTGCTATGCGTATACATACAGGTACACACACACTCCATGTGAGCATGAAATCCACATTTTTGCAGAAAGTCATGTTAAGGCCTCTCAGAACCAAGTTTTGAGAGAGTGAAAAAGATGGATTCAGAGCAGCTGATCAGCAAATAGCCTCAGAGGGATAAACCACAATCCTCTGAGAATCTCAGCTACCGAGAAGGTGCTAAGACAAGGGCAATCCTTGAGGAAAGAAGAGGAAGACAAGAATATGGTCCTTAGAGGATTTAGGAAAATAGCTGCTGAGACAGAAGTACTTCCAGATAAGAAACTGCCATATATAAATGTGGCAAGTTTACTCAAAGCACTCAAAACATCCAAAAAATCACAGCAATTTAAAGGGTGCAAAGTTTTTGAGGAATGGAAGTGCTGCACTTCTGGAAAGCCAGGCCATTTCCATTCTGGAAAGCCAAAGCATCTTTGGCTGCACACACTAAATGAAGAGAAGTGGCAACAGTGCCTGGTGCCTTTGGCATCAGGGCTAAAGCAGCCCAAGAGGAAGACAGAGAGAGTTGGATGTGGTCCGCAAACTCCTTTCATATGGGAATCCAGGCTCCCAGGAACAAAGCCTGGCAATGGACCTTCCCTGCCAAGAGCAGCCCGCTGCCAGCCCAGGTGCTCACATGCCCTGTCACTGCCTTTGGCACCAGGGATGTCCAGAGAAGAGGAACAATTCTCTTTCCACCCCACAATTTCCACACCGCTGACAACTCAGAAAACAATTCAAGAGGGAATTCAAAGGATCTGTTGAAATTTCAGTGAGGAAATCTGAGTGAGTGAGCATATGTAAATAGAAAGAATGAGTAGCACATAATTACATCAAATTGTTACTTAGCAAGGGAAGTAAATAACCCAAAATATGCAGAGCAAAAAATGGCGATGAATTAGAACTAATTACTTAAGGCTAATTAAAATAAGAATGGATTGAATTGAAATATGTTAATAGCATTGAACCTGCCACCTACAAGGGAATTTAAATAAAATCAATAATGTCTCTTCAGCCTTCACCTGTTGAGGGTGGTAAATTTGGATCTGGAGCTCACGGTTGTTTTGGGGGTACTGACCACAGCAATGCATTATTTATGATTACTTTTGGAATGGACTGGAATTTTCTGATGGGTGCAGGTCTCCTGGTCATAGGAAGAAAGATGTTTTCTTGGATAATGGATGTGAAGTGGGGAAAACAGTGTGAGACAAAACCTAACTCCCTCAGAGATTAATAGATCCTGAGGTACCTCCTCACGCTGGGAAGTGCAATGGTCGAAGAGGGTAAAAGAGAGAGGCACAGAGATAATGAGATCACGAAGAAGGAAAGAGAAAGAGGGAATAAGAAAGACTGAAGGAGCAAGTGGGAATGAAATAGATAGGGAGAGCTTAGAGCCATGACAAATCATCACTGGCTTCAATTACACGAGCCTGCTGGGCTATGAAATCTGCCAAAGGTCATTGGATTCCTGTCTTTGCAATTAAGAAACAAGCGACTTTGCTGGTTCCACCCCACGGCCCAACTGTCTGGTGCAAGTGTCCAGGGACCAGTGGCATGGCTCATGGCTGTGGGCACCTGCACCAACAGCAGGGCACTAACAAGCTGGTGCAGAGAGCATGGACAGCCCCATTTAGGAGATGAATGTGCCTGAGCCATGCACCAACTCCTAGCACTCAGCCAGCACACCAAAGTACTTCTGTGCCAGCAACTCGTGACCTGCCAGAGAGCAGAAGGGAATCTCAAGCAGCAGGAAAGCCTGGTTCAGCATCTTCTTGCTGTACTGCAGCCATGCCACAGGGCCCAGCATGTTCTTCACCACTGCCTTGTGTAGGCTTACACCCCAGCCCATATCAGCCAGAATCACTGATCCTAGTGGACTCGGATCCATGCTGTCCATAGACTCACCTAGCTTAGCAGCAGCATTGGCATGTGAGCAAGTCCTGACTCCCCTCCTGCCACAAGCAGTGAGTGTCCAGGCTGTGCACCATGCTCTGGGGTCCTCTCACAGCACTAAGCTGGGTGTGAAGCTATCCCTGCTCCTCCAGGAGCTGAGGTGTTACTTGTGTTTACTGCCTCACTCTTCCCAGTTCCCCTGGTTCACCTCTCATCCCTCTCCTGCTCCAGGATCCACATGAAAACCATGAGCTCCACACTGGCATGCTGCACGGAAAGGGACCACGAAAGGGATGGAGGGACACAGGGGAGCAATGCAGCCTTTCCATTTTTATGCCAACTCCCAGGCTAGATTTTGAGCCAAATGAACAGAAAGCTGGTGCCAAGCTTGCTGCCAGCTGATGAATCCAACTGGATTCATCTTGGAGCTGTGCATCTGAGAAAGCTCTCAAGTCCAAGCACAGTTAGGTTCTCCCCAGTGGGTATGGGATGCTGTGAAACATCAGGAGAGGTGCTGCAGTTAGAGTCCTGCTCTGTTTGTAACAGCCTTCTCAGCATGGACCAGCTGCTGAGACGGGAATGCAAGAGGCAGTCAATAGCATCCGGAGCATGGACTGGTTCCCCAAGTCCTACACGGGCAATGGTAAAAAGCCTTGGATCAATTGCATGAACTACAGGCTGTGATCTACCAATCACCACCTCCTCAGTGTTCAATTTATACCAAACACCAGTCAGGATGGATTATGGTTGGACACATCCTTAGGAAACATCACTGTATCGAGCGCAAGGGCTCTGCTTTGAGCATGCTGCTGCTCCATAGCAAGGAGGCTGTAACATGATTTCTATTCCTACAGAGAAAAAAATCACCTCCTAGAAAACCAGAACTCGCCACTCCTGTGCAGGAGGAGCTGTGGCAGACCAGGAACAGGACTCACGAGCCAAGGGCCTAACAGTGCCACCACTGCCCTGCTTGACCCTCTACCTTGCAGGGAGGGAAGCCTCAGCACCAGCAATGATGCTGCCTCGGCAGATACAAGCCGTCAGCTGAAAGACGTTTCCTATTTGTTTCTCTGTTCAGTGTAATGAATCCTGCCTCCCACTCAGATCTGCTAAGTAAGAGGAGTTACTGTGAGTAATCCCTGCTTCGGCATCTTCTGCTGTAATCGCAGAGAAATCACATTAGCTTTTTTTTCTAGGACAAGGAGAAATTCATCAAATTGCAATCGAGGGAGAACACACACAAGAGAGAGAAAGCCAACAACAACACACACATACCCTGCAAAAATCCCGAAGTTGACATTTACATTTCAAACACTTATAACAGCTAAACAAATAACAGTAATTATACTATTTGCATACTTTGTTAAATAATTGTTAGGTAAAGGGAGCTTGTGTGTATGTGCGTGCAAGGAGAGGATGCTCGAAGACCAGGGAGGCAGAACAGCTGCTTCTTCCCTTTCCAGGTGCCTCATTTGCTTCACAAAATGGTGACAAGTGACCCAAACCACTGGTCATGGGTCAGGTGTCCTGATATATGGGACATGAAGTTATGGGAGCAGGAGGTTCTTGGTGTCTGCGGGCTCTGGAGAATGAGGATAGTGAGATGTAACCACAATGCCCAGCAGCCACATCACCTCCCTGAGCACACAAGCAAGTCTGTTGCTCCAGACATGAGCATCAGCCCTTGTCAAGGCGAGGCTCCCATGCTCTGAGCACAAATTTAAGGCTGCGGAAGTAGGTTGTCCCCAAGAAGCAGGAATGCTGCAGCAGAAATAAGGAGAAGGCAGAGAAGCAAGACCAAGACTTTTGGAAGTCCTCTGAGGGAAGGTGCTCCCCCAGCAGCACCGCTTCCAAGTCACACTCTGAGCATCCCATCCCTCTGACAGCGAAGCCTGTCTCAGAGCCCACAAGCCGTCTCATGGCTGGCGATTTCCCCTTGCTCCTGCAAAAGCATCTTAGCTTTTATCCTTTCCTGCTCAGCTCCTCAGGCAGACGGCTAATTGAAAGGTTTTTCTTTCATTTCCAGTACAGAAAGCCCAGTAAATGCCTTTTAATCTGCCCAGCTTTCCCCATGATTGGCTCTGTCTATCCTCTTGCCACTCCTATCCCCTTTTTCTTTTTCAGTAGACTTGAACGATGCGAACTGGTGGATAGACGAGAAGCCTTCTGCCTCTCCTCACATGGTCAGAAAAGGTGGAGCGGAGCCAGAGTCACTGCATCTTTTCACACCTGGCTGGAACCAGGTCAGGCAGCTAATGCGTTTCTCGGGCTCGGCGGCTACTTGTTGGAGACACACGAGTGCTGCTCGGCTGTTAGAGTGCTGGAGGCTGGGAGAAGGAATTCCAGCGAGAGACATATGTGTCGTAAGGCAGAGAGGGGATGCGGTGCCAGGAAAACGAAAAGCAACACGCGTGCATGGGGAGCTCTGCTCCGGGCAACAGAAAGAGATGCCGATTTAATAAAGGCTCGATGACTTTGAAACTGTCCCTCATAGCCTCAATTAAGACAGGAGATTTCATTAACCATCAGCGCAAGTGCTCGTGCCCTGCCGATGGGTGAAATTCCAGGTCCGGAGGTTAAAGCTGTCCATGTGGGTCCATTAGCCTGGGAGCAAAGGAGTGCGAACTCCACGTCCCTCAGCCCAAGTTTGTTTCCCCAAGCAAGAGCAGGGAAGTCACAGTCACAAGGAGGAAGCCAAATGCTCGCTGGCTGTGATCTGTGCAGTGCACTCATTTTTAAGTGTAAAACTAAGGGCATCCCATGGGGCTGGGGAAGAGAAATGCTCCAAAATAACCGTTTTCCCCTCAGAACATTTTCACTGGAAACGTTTATATTTACCCTTCAGACGAAACTTTTTCCCGATTATTTTTTCTGTAAGTTGAAAGAAAATTTTCCAGTTCAACTCTGGTTCTTTCAAGTGGAAAGTAGAAATGTTCGGTTTTCTTTAATGAGTCCTTTCTCCTTTCTCTCCCACTACACTGCTTTTTACTTAGAGTTAAAAAAAAAGAAATGAGGGAAAGAAAACTAACAAAATCAGAAAGAACGTTTTCCCATTAGTTTCAAATAACTCAGAAGAACTTTTTTCTTTTTCTTTTCTTCTCTTTTTTAAAAGTTTTATGAATGATTTTGAAGGATGCAAAAAAAGCTTTATGCAAACCTTTTTATGTAGGTCAAAAACCCTTTTCCCAGGATAACAAAATAAAAACACCAAACAAAAACCCTTAATGTGTGTGAAACAATATGGACCAGCTCTAAAAATAAGCTACAGGAGCAATGAAAGCTTTGTCCCAACTGACTGCGCATTGGTGTCACCTTCTCCCGCCCCAAGTGCCCTGCATTTCTCTCCTGCGTTTCCCGCAGCTGAAGCGTGCCTTGGCACACTGCGAGTGCTATGCAACCGAGGCTGCACCACGGTGATTTATGTTCATTTTGCACGAGTACAAACACCTTCTCTCCATGAATGCATCCTCCATCACAAGATCCTGATGCCCTGCATCTCTTAATGAAGGCAGAACTCCAGGGTGAGGTGAGCAAGCTCAATATCTTACCCACATGCTCACACATCACCCCTGGCTAGCAGAAAAGAAGAATCCTTTGTGCTCGACACTGGTCCAATTTATCCAGCCAAATGAGAGACACTCATTAAAAAAAGTAATGAGCAATTAAGGCAATTTTTTTAAGCTTTTTGATTAGGTAGACTTGCTGGAGAATGCTGCCCTCAGCATGAGAGAACGTGAAGGTAGGGAGGTGATGGGCTGCCAGGCAGAGGGAGTCGGAGCTGCGAGCTCCTCAGGATGGCTGAGCGGACTGAAGGGGAGCAGGATGCAGCCACAGCATCGCCGTGCCTGCATGTTGGCTCGAGTCAGGGCTCTGGGATGCCGTCATCCCGGTTCAGTGCAGCAAGGGAGCCTGAGCTGACAAAAACACATGTCACAGCTCCAGGAGCCCAGAGGGGATGTGCCCGCAGGTCACTGCAGCGGCCCCCATGCTGCAGAGTGGTGTCAGCCTCCAGCAGGGCTACAGCGGTTGACTCCTAGGCTCAGCTCCAGCACCATCACCTCGACGAGATCTGACAATGTGGGCAGGATCAAGGCAGGAGTTAGAGCTTACCCTGCAGTGCACAGCGTAGAGGGAGAGGATGGACGTGTCAGTCAGGCCAAAGTGGGGAGCCTTGGAAAGTAAGCTCGGTTTAGGACAAAAAGGCAAAAAATCAGAGAGAAGAAGTGCGATTCCTTCCTCCCTTTATATTAAAAAAAAAAAAAGGTCATGGAAATGGACAAATCTTGCTTCAAAAGATATTTAACACTTCATTTTGCTTCATCCCTTTAGAATACTTCTTATAAAACACAAAGGCTTTAAACAAAAGGTCATTAAGAGACAAAGAATTGAAGCCCTTCTTTCGAGAATGAGAAGAGAAGGCATCTTGACATTTTTAACAGGGCTTTTTTTTCTCTTTTCCAAAATGAAAATTAATCAACATTGATTTGATTTCACACACAAAAGCCCAGTTCGTGGAAGTGGCATTTGCTGACAGAGAGCTATTCCGACAAGAAAATTCCAGCCAGAGGAGCACACAATATGCTGCACACCATTAGGGTACATGAGCTGCAAGGACACCGATCTCCCAGGGTTCATAATAAATCTCATCCTTTTTCTGGGTCAAGAAACTCATAGCTGTCTGGAGGTTATGCTAACACGCCAGGGTTTGGGGACTGATGTCGAGATCTGAGGAATTCCTGTTGCCTGGAATAGAAACAATGAAATTGTTCCAAGCCACCATTTATTCCCAGGTGCCTGCAAGCTGTCATTTCAGGGGAAGATGAACAATTTGAGAAGATCTAATGTCTTCAGAAATCATTCAGGAAGACAGAATTCATTCAGTTCCCCAAGGGAATAATGAATGGGACTTGTGTGTGTCAGAGGAGGATGGAGGGGATCCGACCACCAGCTCTCCCCAAACCAGGTGAGCTTGTGCAACCATGCAAGGGGCACAGACAAAGGCGTTGAACAGCTCTGCCTGGACACCATGTGTGGTCCACAGGAGCTGGGTGGGAGCAGGGAGGACCAAGGGATGCAGTCACCCTGGCACTGGCCGACAGCAGGATGCTCCTCTGCCAGCATATTAAGGACCAACCTGGTCCCCTTGCCTTGAGCCTTGTGCTACTCTAGCACCTTGGTACCCTCCAGTAAATGTCTGTTTTATCTTACCTCCTGCCTGTCAGTCAATTCCAGTCTAAGGACTACATAAGGACTGATACAGATTGCACTAGCTGGGCACAAACGGGATGCTACAAACAGTGATGTGGGGAGTATGGCCCCTTAGATATCTGTCAAACAGCTGTCGGTCATGGTCAGAGGTCAAGGATGGGAAGGGAACAGCATGGAAAGAAGCTACCTGCTTCCCATTATAACACAATGTCACATTAAGCCCCAGTGACAGAACCAGTCCTGCCTCCCTGCAGCACTACCCTGGCCCTGTGCAGCTCCTTGTCCTGGTATGCATTCACTTATCCGTGTACCCCACTTTAACATGCCTCAGGTCCCTGCATCTATGTCAGGGAGCAGAGAAAATGCCAAGTGAAAAGCAAACAAAGTGAATGGAAAAAGCATAACAAAAACAGCAGAAAAGTCTTCCCACGCCACTCTGTGCTTTCAAGTAAATGAGGCTAATTAACTAATTGCCTAAATTATTAGGGCTATTTTTACCCTTGTATGAAGGCTTGGCATTATTGCCAATTTCTCAAGACTCAGCAATGAACTCTCACCTTATCGGAAAGTTAATGAAGCAAAGCCCCTGGAGTGGGGAGCTGGAGGGCAGAGCAGCTGCTGGGGCAGGGCTGGGACTCAGATGGGTACTGTCACTGGAGGGAAGGAGCATATGCAGCAAAACAACTCCCGTTGGGCAATGCCGTTTAACACAGAAGTTCGGTGTTATTTGCTGAAATCTCACCTGCACCTGAATCTGCCTCCCAGTAAAGAATTTGCTCTATAACTATGCTTTCCCTCTGCTCCGTTGGTTTCCCATCATAGCTGAGATGAGAGAAGCTGATTTGGAGGAAGGGTTTCACACCCAGGCAAGAGAAGGAGAAGACTGATGGCTAAGCATTGGTCAACATGCCCGTCCTGGCAGTGACTGCAGCTCTCATAGGCAGACTTAGAGTAACCTTGGACAACCAGGCAGGAAGCAAGGATAGTGCATAGCTCAGTGCTAACAGCAAAACCTGCATAAAACATGGCTTTTTGGCCACCAGGACTGTGCTAGCAAGCTACTATTGACTCATCTAGAGGCAAGCTGGTAAAGGTGGGGATGTGCCTGCAAGTGGGGTCTTTGGTGTCTGCATCTGAAAGAGGATGGAGCTTGCTGGAGATGGCTTTAACAGCTGGTCTAGGACCTGGCTCAGATTTTAATCTACAGAACCTGCCGGCATCTACAGCACCACTATGGAGTTATCACACCCCAGTGCTGCCAGCTCCAGTCTCTTGAACCATCCATTAGCAAAGAAATACTCTTCTGGGGCAGGGCTGGAGCCTCTGCTCCTCTTGGGGAAGCCACAGGGCTCTGCAAGCACCGGCACCGGGTGCAGCCCCAGGAAACAACCACTTTTCAAGCCTGGTTTCCCTGCTGCTGCCTTGGGGAGCGAGTTCAATCCTCCGTGTGCTGCTTCCAGAACTAATTGAGGTTTGCTGAGCTGGTGATGCCTGGTGTCTCCATGCATACAAAATGGGTTGCAGCCAACTAACCCGAACATCTGTGTCCCACTCCCAGCGGGGAGTTAAAAAGCAATGCCATATCTGATTGAGCAGCCAGCAGGACTCTGGACGCATTTATTGAGATGTACCCATTGCTCTTTCTCTGGGGACATAGGCCACCATAGACCAGTCACCATCACTTTTCACGTCAGCCCCCAAAATCTCTGGAATGAGACACAGTCTCTGCAAGCAGGGAACAGATGTTACATGGTCTAAACACACAAAGTCACCCCTCCTTCACATGTACACAGATATCTCCTTCACAAATTATCCAGGCCATCCTCCACAAAAGGAAAGCACTGGTCCATCTGCTGTAACCCCAACAGACCACACACACTGCCCCAGGCACGCAGACTCCATCCAGGCAGGAATCTAAGGTGGCAGGAGCTTCCTTCTTCCATTCTGAGAAAATTACATTTTCCTGGAGTTTGAGGGATTTTCTCCCAAAAGAAAACTAGATGTTTTCTCCTCTTCAACTAAATGTCAACATCTTAGCTCTCTTGTGGAAATTTCAGTTAAACTCCGTTAAAATCCCCCAGCCATTCCT
>NW_010193043.1:52196-62857 GCF_000695765.1 Mesitornis unicolor
AGTCCCCTCAGGAGAAAGGAGATTGATAGACCTCCTTCTCTGTAATAAACCTCACTTATCAGCTGTAATGAGGTGACATTTCAAGCCTGTCTCTTTTCTCAACACACAAGTACACAATGGTTTAAGATGGGAAGTCTCTTCCAGGCACGTCATGGAGGAGAAAGGCAGGTAAAAGTCCCCTGTCCTTCGGATGAAGGATTGAGCTTCTTTCTGAGTTATCTCCAAGATGATCTGTAACATTAGACCAGCCATGGCTTAGTGTGGCTGGGTCCTGGAGACCTCCAAGGATGCAGATCTCACAGCCTCTCTGGCCAGCTCTTCTGGTGCTGCATTATACCCCTAGCACAGACCTCTTTCCAAATATCCTGAACCTCTCAAGCTGCTTTCATGCCCATTGCCCCCCATTTGTCTGCTACTGAGGAGAGTTTGGCTCTACCACCTTTGCAGTCTCTGTCCAAGCAGCTGTAGTTACTTGATGCTGCCCTTCAAACGTAGGTTCTGCTGGCCATCAGGAGTCTTTGGCTGCTCTGAAACGTTGGTCTGACACTGCTGGTGAAGGGAATATGGGCACCAGGTTACCCTATAAAGTAAGACACAGATTTCCTTGGGCCTGTTTCTGCCCAGGCACTACAGGGCTCATCGACCCTTCACAACTGTTTTGGTATGGGTCAGTACGATGATGAAGGTGGACCAGATGGCAACCACTGCTGTACTCGGCAATGCATGAAGGACACCTCAGAACTCAGCTAGCAAGGCTATCTTTTGAAACCTTTCATTTCTACCTGCAGACTCTTTTCTCACACTCTGACCATCTTGTCTGCTGAAGACCCTCTCTCATGCGGAGCTACTTTTGCTGTTGAAAAATGTCATTTTGTTGAGGCTTACTTAGTCCAGAATGAAACGTTTATTAGATCAGGTTCTCTTCCCTTACAAAAGACTAATCACTTCTACTATTTTGCCAACGGAGCACAGGGAACCATTGTCCCAAAGCTTTGGAAATGGAGATTATGGTACCTGGGGTGATTTGGCAGGAAACTTCACCACTTTTCAAGGGCCTTCCTGTGTGTGAAACAGAAAGAGCAATGCTGCCTGTAGCTCACTGCCTGCAATGTACTTAGAAATTCTTAAATACCTGGCAAGCACTAGACATGCCGTATTATCTCCTACCTCATCTCCTGTGTCTAAAGCTGGCGGCCTGGCAAGGGGAATTATTCCAGATTTGTGCTGTCCAGAAACCAGCCTGGCAGGAAGATTTGCAAGTCATGTCTTCCCACTCAGTGCTATCTCCTGCCCCATTGCTCAGTAACCCACCAGAGATGATGAAATTTGGGCTCTCCATCCTGGGATTAGCTGGCAATCCCAAACCAGGAACTGGCAGCCAGTTCCTCGCTACCTGCAGTTCTGGGACCAGCTCCAAGGGCTGCTCACTGCTGACTGCCACCACACTCAATGTTCCTCCTAAGACACCACTACCTCAGCCACTACTGCAGAGAAACCACACACCATGTCCAATGCTGCCCATTCCACCCATGCCTAGGGAGCAGCAGGGAGACTGGGTGACACTGGGGAGCCCAAGAGAGGTCACTCCTTTTGCAGTATTCACAACACAAGAGAATATCCTGACTTCTTCATCCCTCCCATCTCCAAGTCCATATGGAAGTGGAGATAGAGAGGACTTCAGGACACTGCTATTTCCCTACTGGCCTACAGCAGGTCCTGCTGGAGGCATTGGGGCAAAAGGAGGAAAAATCTGATGCAATTTACCAAGTTCCTCTTCCCAACACATTTGCAAGTCAGATTCAATTTCCCAGTCTTGCCTTCTGCATATTTTATCCAATAACAGATTTGCATAGATTTAAATACAATACAAAGCTGCGGACACCATCAAAAGAGGCTAGAGAGGAAAGGGCAGGAGAAGCTTGCCTTTTTTATTTAGGCTTATGGAAGAGAGCTCAGAGAAGGGGCACTGCCAGGCAGGAGATGTGCCAGACCTCACCTGAGCAAGCACTGCTTGGAGGGACAGCCAGGAGGCATGGGAGGCTTCAGCAGTTGAGTCCAAGCATCTGAGATGCTCAGGGCAGGGACTGGCACTGGTGATGCTGGGGTAGAGCATTCAGTAACCTCAACCCACATCGGTACCATCTGAGAGAGCAAGATATCAGCTGCCAACTTGCCACACGACATCTCTCCAGAGAGAGGAAAAATCCCTTGGATAACACAAAGGTTTCATGGAAACACCCCACTGGTGAGAGAGGGCATTCCCCAGGAGGCCTCTGCACACATACAGGTGTGTAATGCAACCCTTGAAACACACGCTTGACAAAGAGAAGCACCGCATTAGATGATTAAATCCCCCATGTACCTGCAGGAAGTGGGGAATATATCCTGCTCATCAGAGCTGTGAAACGTATTCACCTGTTGTAGGAATTAATCCTTTTTTTTACTAACAGAGTGGCAGAGCTGTGCACACGGAAATCCTGCCTGAAATGAATCCCTGATAAAGAGAAAGCCAAGTTAAAAGGTGAGTTTTACCACCTGCCAAGGCTTTAGGTTTTTAAAGGGTCTCTTGTAGAATTACGGTATTAGCAGGGTATTACAGGTGAGGATATCAAACCGCTATGCACAGCAAGAAAAAGAACAGAAGTTTTGAGCTGGGAAAGAAACACATGGAAAAAATTAGATAGAAGAGGGCAAGAGGGGGAGAGAGAAGAAGCAGCAATGTGCAGAGGGGACAGAGGCTGATAAATGATGGAGGAGATGGTGGAAGGGGGGTGAGGAAGAGAGCAATGAGCAGTAGGGTAAGGAGAAAAGAGAAAGCTAAAAAGAGGAGGAGAAAAGGAAAGAAGAGATAAATGAGGGCAAAGACCAACTCATCATTTTGCAATTCCACCCCGGTGGAGAGGAAAATTGATGTCTGGAGCATTTTTATGGCCAACCTCCTGGGCATGGGACAAAAGACAAGTTATTACCCAGCCCTAGGTCAAGTCTGTAGCCTGCCAACTGCTTAGACACATTCAGAGAGCTCACAAGAGCTGTAAATCAAGGGGGCCAAAGAGATCGCACAGAGGCTAGGACCAGGCTTACCAGCGGTGAGCTCAGGAAATGCAATATAATCACAGGAGAGGAGCAAGCCCAGGAGTGACATGGGCTGACAAGGAGTATCCAGCCCAAAGGGGCTTTGCTCATCTCCCCTTCATGCCATTCTTCAGGATGGCATTCCCCCAGAGATGCAATTCCCCCTGCATTTCCTCCTGATTTCTCTTCCTATTGATTTTCAGGCTCTGAATACCATTTATTTTTGCTTGCTTGATTCACTCATTCATTGAATAAAGGCATCATCACTATTATTATTATTATCCCCGTCATCGGGCTCCTCATCACACATTATATTATTTGCATTGCAGAGCTGGAAGATTTCAGGTTGAGGCAGGAAATTTGCGCGAGTTGTTATTACTGCAATCAGATGAAGTGAGAATTGGATCAGCGGAGGCTGCCAGAGCGCAGCTCTCCCAGCAGGACACAGTGGCTCTGCCCAATCAGGAGAAGCTGCTGCTTTATTGGACAGGTCCCACCAGCAATTTCGGACTTGCCTTTGGTGTCCCATCCCTCCCTCCCATCCCACCACCCAGCTCCACTGCCTGCCGGCAGAGAGCAGAGAAATGCATCAGTACAGGAGGGCAAGGAATCAGAAAAGACTTGGCGAGATTGCACATTTTCTGCCTTGCTGATGGTATTTATTAGACAACAGAAAATAGCTATTTTACCATCTGCCTTGTAAAAAAAAAAAATCCTCATTAAATTAATGGAATGTGCAGCTGCCGAACAGAGTGTTCCTCTCCCTGCCACCTCCCGAGCAGCTCAGCATTTGCTGGAGCAGGGAATTGGGCTGCCAAAAGTAGCTGAGGCTACCTCAGGCTCGTGTGGTGGCAGAGGACAGACAGATAGATGGACAGACAGCCTCCTGCTCCTCCCATTTCCAGGGCTCTCATTGTAGGCCCTATGAGTGCCCTGTTGTCACACACAGGGTGAAAGGGCTGCCTTGCTCACTGTGTTATGGAGCAGAGGGCTTGTCCCCTTCCCACATGCATCCCTTCAGGGTCTCACCTTGTGAAGGGAACTGGACAAGTCTGCTCAGCAGGCAGCAAATGCCTCCTTTTGCCTAAGCAGAGCATGATCCAGACTTCAGGTTGAGGAGGTCAGAGTCGCCCATTGCCTTATGTTGAACACAGTGGGATTTAGGGGCAAGTGAAGCCCTCATGTTCCTTGCCTCTGCCATCTCAATCAATATGAGCCACTCAATCCACCCCTATTATCCTCCTCTACATGTCAAAGTTTGATCTGAGTTGGTGCTTGCCCCGTGGAGGTGTTCAGCTGAGATCACAAAACCAAAAAAGCCTCAAGAACGGCTGCTGCATTTTCCAGAGGTGCTGCTACACATAAGCCTTCATTTTGGCTGAGAACAGACTAAAAATCATGAACTGAATCCTTTCTCAATCCCACCAAGACAGGAGCTCCATAAACCAAAGGTGTTGGATTATTTTAATGATGATAATGGAGCTAGGTGAACAGCAACCAGTTTAATGCCAGTGTTATCAGTTCATTTCTATTTGGCACTGAACAGCACTGAAGGGCTTTAAGTGAACCTTTTCTTCTAATATCTGGTGGAGCATGAGGAGTGATTGCCAAAATCCCATATTACACAAGACTTTGAGGAGCAGGTTCACCAGTTTGCATCGCCAAGGTCCATGCCACTACACACTGCCTTAGCTAGTATACTCATTGCCTAGCCACCTCATCATGAGTAACATCCAAAGAGTAGCGTCTAGGACTACACTGGGACCAGCAGTTCTTTTCCTAAGGAAATAAAGCCCTTTATTAGATGTCTCAGCACTGACGATGCTTCAGCATCACTACAGCATAATCCACATATAATCCTCACTTGCATTTTCTGCTGCTAACCCCTCTACTAATGCTGGGGAGTTCTCATTGCCCATACTGCTCCTCCGAAGGTGCAATCTCTCCTTTGTGGTCCTCTCCTCCTCTTTCTAGGAGGTTTTTCTACATAGATTTTTCATCTAAATGAATTTTTGCATGTCTTTTGCAGGAAATTTGTTTCCACAAATTTGCTCCTTCAGCAGTTACGAAGGAACGGGGCAAAGTTGACTTTGGGAGACGTGTCCAGCTGCAGATGGGTTGTTTCCATCATGCCCGTAGAGGAGGCAGGAGATGGCCTCTTGGATTTCAGCACGCAAAGGAAAGTTACAGGACTACAGCGTGTCGAATCACTTCATGCCGAGATAAATCCTGACATAATAAGCCCTAATACCGCCAAAGAAACTATTACAGTCAGTCACAAAAATAATCCACATTGAAAATCGGTGAAAATACCTCTCCCCCATGGAATAACATGGCTCCAGAGGATCTGTTCCGGTCAAAGATGATAATTTCGTGTTTACCCAATGGATAAGGGCAGTTCCAAAAGGCAAATCTTTGTTGCCAAAAACCCTCTGCTTAAGCGAGATTTTGCCACCTCCCATCAAAGACTTGCTTTTAAAACCAATGAGCAAGAACAAAAGAGAAGATCATGAAAGGCAGAGATCAAATCAAAGTCCAGAAGGATGTCATGGCTGTCTTACCCCATTGCCTGAAGTCCTATCAATCCTTAATTAACAGCAGTCAGGGCAGAATGCTGACCTGACTTTCACAAATTTCCCAGTTTTCAGAGGTTAATGGCAAAATTTATCCCAGCTTTTGCCTGTATTGCTGCTGGTCTCAGGGATTTGTAGGCAGAGCCATGTCTGCAAGTCGCTGACTTTATCTGCGGCGCCAGTCAGTGTCTGTGCAGGGCTGTAGGTGCCTTTGCATGCACGGATCCTACTATGAAATGCATGCATGCTGTCTTGGCCAGTCTTGGTAGTGCCCCTCTCTGAGGAACCCACAAGACAGGGCTACCGGGCTGCTGAGCAGCTCACAGCGTTGTCTTAGAAAGCAAGTTAGCCAAAAAGTCATGGCAGAGTAGCAAAAACACGAGGACAGGCATTTTTTCCCCTTGAAAAAACATTTGCTTTCTTAGAAGAAAAAATTAGCATCCATTTAAAAAAAAAAATCAAACAAACAGAACCAAAAAACCAGAAACAAAACCAAGTTCCTTCAATTAAAACTTTAAGCCTGTCACAAGGAATTTTGATAAAAACATTGACATTTTGCAAAGTTGCCCCTGGACAAATCATAAGCATTGAAAGCTCTAATACACGGACACTGCGGAAGCAACTCTGTACATGCCAGAGCGTTTGGGAAGGACATTTGTCTTCCTGCAGTCAGGCCTGTCTGACGTTCCTCCTGTGTTTGTCCTTCCCATGACCACGTGTGATGGACGTGGCATGTGGAGTTGTGGTAGGCCTGGGAGACGGCCATGAGAAGGTCGCTTGGTTGCACAAAGTTAGGAAAAAATACACCGTGCATGTCGCAGTGCTGCATACGTGTGGCTTTGCAATGATGCAGGGCTGCAGATGGCGTTTAGAAAGGAAGGACTTCATGCCTGTATTTCTCCTGGTGCTTGCACAGACACGGAGCTGCATCGCTTCACAAAGCCCAGGACACACTCTTACAGCTGTCTGGGGTCAGGGTTGCTAGCTGGGGCAGTGAGAGGTGAATCACAGCTCCCAAATTTCAGGTAACTTGTTCATTCTGAAGCGATTTGTGGAGCTGATGCAGCGCTTGCAATTCTCCAGGACACCTCCAACGCTCCAGTCCTCATGCAGAGGGATGTTTCCACCTCATGAGCCAGAAATGCTGGCGCCAAGACTTTCTCCTGCTTATGAATACTTTTACACATTGAGGTCTCAGCTGCAGACAGCAGCCCTTCCATAGGCCCTGGACATGCAGAACCTCCAGTCATGGCCACCTCCAGTCATCCATGGAGGAAAGCAAGAGAAAGCAGTAAATGAAGGACGTGATCCTCCAGGTCTGACCCAGCATCTCAGCATCATTTCCCATCCCCTGCTTCTCCTGTGTGTATGGGAGCACTAGGTTCACACTAACAAATCTGAGCAGTCCCAGGTGATTAAAGGAAGTGCTGCCTTTTAAATCGCTCTGATTTGGGTTGATGGCTGTGTGGAGTTGGATACTCAGCTCTAAGGATGTGTGAAAAATCTCCCTGCTGTGACCAGTCCTTCCCGGCTGTGGAAGGTAATGAGACAGGTGGACGGGGAAAAAAAAAATTAGAGAAAAAGTCTTCTCCAGTGGGAGTCCCAGATCAGAAGTTCCTCAGTCAGGATGGTCCCTGTGGGGCTCCGCTTACTGCCTGTGCATGGCTGGAAAAGGCGGCCTTGCTTTGCAGCACTAATGGGGTTGTGCATCCAGCGGCTTTCTGCTGCGTGGTAGCAGATGAATCAGGGTCCTGCTCCAGCGCAGAGCAGCAGGACCAAAGCAGCAGAGCTGGGCTGAAAGCTTGCTCCCATGCGGGTTTTATGGTGGACTCCGTGGATCTGGGTTGGTCCCACCAATATTCCCATGCTGGAGTTGGAGGTAGATATTATCTGTGGCATGCAGGCTGCTATGTCACAGCTGTGCTGCTGGAGCATCGTTCAAGCCATGACTCCTCTGAATGAGATTCTGTGGCGAGCTGAATTTGGGATCCAGCTCCGGTGGGAGGCAGAGCACAGCACAGTGGCTTCACTGTGAGTCCTGCAGGCGTTGGAAGAAGGATCTGAGCAAGCAGCTGAGATTCGCTGTTCTGCAGCAGAGGGGAACAACTGGGTGGGCTCTGAAATGAAGGATGCATTTCCTCATGCTCGGATGGGGCTAAACAGAGGCACAGGGGGAGGCCAGGCACCGGCCAGAGATATCCTGCAGCGAGTGACCCTCAATGTGACATTGATGGCTCTTAATTCTTAAGCCTGCTTTGGAAGGATTTCAGCAGATCCTATTTAATCACTGCAGCCTCTTCATCTCCACTGTCTCAGCTCAGGGTAATGTTACGCCTTCTCTGCCATCTCTCTCTGAGATCTGGCCATCCTCCTCTTCCTCCATGGGTTCCCCACAGAGGAAATGCCACCAAGCCCTTTGCCTGCCACACTGCACAGGACTGCCAAAGCCATAACCACCCTCAGCTTGTTTACTAAAGCACAGCTTAAATAGCATTTGCTTAATTTCCCCCTATCCGCAGGAGGACTCCATCTCCTGCTAACGAAGGGCACAGCTTCCTGCAGGTGCACTGCCACCTCCCCACAATTGGGCTGTGTCATGCATAGCATTAAATATTTAAGGGCTTGTCAAAACGTTGTAACAATTTTTTTGTCTTGTTCCATTAGCTCCGTTTCCAAAGGCCACCACTGGAACTACTGAACATTTATTTCTATTGAATCCAGCTTAGAAGTTATGATCTGAGAAAGCGGGAGACAGGACAGTATGTTCTGTGGCGCCTGCTTTTCCCCACCACTGCTCAGCTGAGATACATTGGCCTTTGAAATATCATTTTTATCCCCACCTTGGAAAAACTGAAATAAAGAGATTGATTCTTCTGCCTGCTTGATTTACTTCTGCTGGCTAAATAAGGTACATAAATATCAGTCAGGTGGCTTCCCCATGTAAGTTCTGGGGCCTTGGTTCAAATGCCTTGCACAGTCTGTGGTACCAGCCGTGTGAGCTGGATTTCCTCCCCAGGTGCAAAATGAATGTTGTGTAATTCTCCTGTTTCTAGATAAGTACACACACAGATCTTCCCCACCCACCTTGTCTGTGCAAAACCAGCATCTTATTATGCTCATATTGTATTAGACAAAAATAGCACTGAAGGAAGCCAATGGAGACAGCAGTTTGGACTGGGGGCAAAGCAGGGGTGGGGTTTCTGGGGTCCTATGGCTCCCAGGTTTGCTTTAGCTTCACTCTGTCATTGAGAATCGCAGAGCCAGAGGGAGCTGCATGGGGTGGGGGACACCCATAGCCTCCAGGGACACTGGGGAGATGCCCAACACACCAGCCCTTGGCTACAGGGTCCTGCACCAGGGTCACAGCGGGGCTCAGCTCCCCCCAGGCAAATCTCATCCTTCCCTCCTTTAGGGAAAAATAAAAAGGGAAATCTAAATCATTCTTAAAGACTTCCCTGCGACTTAATTCCTCTCTATTTAAAGACATGTGAGAGCCCGAGAGTCCCAGCCTGTGCCTGGATGCTTCAGAAAGTTGTAATCCCCGCTGGTGACATCATGGGCCGTTGCCATGGCAATGTCACAAACTCAGCATCGTGACTTCACCAGTGTGGGGATGGGCAGCGAGGGAGGCAGTGCTTCCCAATCACCGGTGTCTCCGGTAATTAGCAAACTGGCATGGCAAACAAGGATGAAACACAGGATAGCAACATAAAACCATTTTGTAAGTGTGATCTATTGGAAAGTATTTCCTCATGAGAAAGCGTCTCCGTAATGGATCCCATGCTCTTAAGTAAACCACAAAAGGCAGAGAATAAAATAGAAATTATAGTGATTTGTTTTATTGGGCATTTCATTGAGTAATTAAGAGGATAATTAGATGGAATACTAAAAGGCGTTACATTCAGCCCTCATCTAGCTCTAGAAGAGTGAGATATCGAACATGCAGCATCATCCAATGTTGCCCTGTGCTAATGCAGCGTTCCCTGAGGCGAGGGAGGCATGCAGAGATGTGCCGCAGCATGAGGCATCATATATAGGATGGAAAGGGAGGAAAAAGCATCTCCCCCATGGCCTGGTAGGACACTGCAGCTATCCCAAGAAATGAAGAGTGAGAATGAAAGGTTGCAGGGAGAAAACCTCAACTTTGCAGCATCTCTTAACACACAGCATCAAGGATTTGACACTTTGTACATGGTGCGTTTCAGCACCCAACGCCACTCCAAGAGCCCTCAGTGGTCACAAATCAATCTAAGCTGTTTCTCCAAGACACTCAGCATTTCCTACAGACAGGGAAACCCTAGTGCTGTCCAACACATCCACGAAACAAAGACCTACTCAAGCAACGAAATCTGCATCTCTGTTCTGATCCCCAGCACATCTCCTTCCACCTCATTTACCCACTGGCATGGCCACGCTCCAACACAGATGTCAGGACACCAGGTCCCACCACAGGTTTCCTCTGCAGTCCATGTTACATCCTAGGGACTCTAATGCTCATACATGGCCATCTCCTAAGAGGCCCTGGGTGAAAGCCAGCCCCAGCAAGAGCAATCTGTCCACTGCAAGGCCTAAATGGTCACTGCAGGGAGAAAACACAAGCGCAGCAATGGGGAAATGCAAACTGGAGTGACAAGTGCCATGAAAAGAAAGGGCTTTACTGAAAGTGGCAAGTCATTTATAAATACTAAGATGATAGATAGGCTAAGTCATGCTGTTGCCTCAAACTACTTGCCCAGGAGACAAAACAAGCAACCAACCAACAGAGATAAACAAGAAACTCCAACCTGCAACGTGCCAAGAATTAAGAAGCTTAGGTCCTTGCTTGCTCCAGGACCACATATTTAAGAAAGCACGCCACCTTCCCTGCAGGAGAAGGCTGGCTTCTTTTAAACTGGCCTCTGTAGCTGGAAAAGCCTTTTTTCTCCCCAGGGAGATAGATGTGATGGCTATAATCCAGTAACCATGCTTGACCAGTGTTTCAGGGACAGTGGCTTTTTATTGTTGTAACCCACA
>NW_010193043.1:62875-78140 GCF_000695765.1 Mesitornis unicolor
CCCTGGCCTGGGAACCACTGCTCCCCTCCATCCTCCTTTGCTCATGGGAAGCAATCCCCATCCTCTTCAAACCAAACTAACACTGGCTTTTTGGCTTGTTGGTGGCCCTTACAGGCACAAGAGCAGCTTCACAGGAGACTCAAGTGCTGGGTGCAGCCCAAAAACAAGGCTCCTGTTTGAAGTGCGTGGATTGAGGCTAGATTAAGGAAGCCCAGGAGGAGTGTCTAGCTCTGCTCCTACACTAAAAACATTCAGCAACAGCAGCCAACGCAGCTTCACCCTGCTCAGCCCTTCGTCTGATGCCTAAGAAGGTGCTACGGTGCTGGGGAAGCAGCGATTTCATACGCGAGCTCCGTCTTGACCCGAGGAAGGGGCAATGGCAGAGCACGTGCTCTGCTGTTCAATGCTGCTGTGGGAAGGCAGCAGAGCTGCTCATGGCTGCAGGAGCACCCCACGCTGCTCCAACCCCTCATCATCCAGAGGAGTCGGACAATTCACTTCCACAGAGGCAGGTTAAGACCAACAGCAAACACAGGACAAAATGCCACCAACAAACACCTCTGCCTGATACAGCCTGCAGAACTGTGTGAGTGCAGAGTGGGTCTGGAGCAAAGGGTTTATCTGTGGCTTGAGAGGAGTTCAGAGAATCACTTCTGAAGTTTACCTCCTTATTTCCCTCCTCTGGTCAATGCAACAAGCAGGTTTAGTGCAGTGCAAACGGGGAACAGAGGAGAAAACAATATAGCAGCCTATACCTGAAAGCGCATCGTTCTTTTCTCACCAAGCAGCGGGGAGGACGTTGCTGTCTCTCGGTAGTTTTCCAACATCCTGTGTTGCAGGTAGATTTATGCACTGATCGTAGTTGGAGCTGTTAATAAAAAAGTGCAAAGAAAATGGATTTTACTGTGAAGTGCAGGGCTACATTTTTCCCAGCTTTGTATTATCATGACATTTCTTTTTTTTTTTTTTTCCCGTCTTTTTTTCTATGATTGACCATGTTTGGGGTTCAAAGCTTTAAAAATAAATCATGGATCTCCTTTCATCTACTATGCATGAGAGAGTCAGAATCATTACATGGCTTAAATGGATATTTTGAGAGGGACCTCAGACTGAGTAGTTCCTACTTTAGCTGGAAGCCAGAGGGATGAAGCTAATTTGCAAATAACGTTACATGCTGCTTCGACTTGAACTCAAGGGAAAAGGCTGCAGTGGCTACTTGTCATTCTCCATGAGAAATTGAACAAAATGGAAATTGAGTTCACTGGTTTAAAAAAAAACTAAATTAAAAAATATATTAAAAAATATTTTGTGCCACAGCACATATCGCTATCGCTGCCTGGGCACTGGGAAGAGACAGACCGGTCATCCTTTTCCCGACAGCAGATTTTTAAGCCGGAGAGCTGTGAGCATTTCTCCAGCTCCACTTGAGCCACTTCTCCCTTGCGCAGTTTGAAAGACAACTTTCCCCCTTTAGCATCACAAATGCCTTCCTCCGGGAGGGGGGAGCTCTGATATCTGCAGCGCTGCATCTTTACAGCGAATTGCTTATCGATGACTTTGTGACTAATATATACAATGAGAACCAGAGGAGCTAATATAACGTAATTTTCCATGTTTACTGCATTATTACAGTGGTTGAATCTGCTGATTAGCTCCTATTTTTCTTGCCATCTCTTCCTGAGCATCCCTTTTATTTTTGCCCTGCTTATCTGCATACAGAGTCATTTATCCGTACGGCTGGTGTAACAGCAAGCAGGGCCAAAGCTATCGTTTCTCCTCCCTTTCGAATTTAATCTTGCAGACCTCAATCTTTGCAATACCGCTATTATTTTGTCCGTATCTGATCTAACGGGAACCAGCCATTATTTTTGTCTTAAAAAAAAAAAAGAAAAGAAGAAGAAAAATAGAAAAAACTAATCCGAGCAAAAGATAATGATGGCTGTGGCACTAATGATGCTTGGCATATCTCCTTGCAGTGAATCCGGTGCTAAAACAGAGACCGTTTGTTTCCCTTCTCTCTACATAACGGCAAGACTGACCCCTCATGCACAGGCAGTTCCCCATCAATAAACAACATCGCCCCAATCTCCCGGGGGATCCATTTCACTGCCAACCATCTCAGCAGCCCTTCTTATTGTCTTTACTTATTTACCCAAACAGTGGGAAAACAACTCAAGTGGAGCCGGACACTCTCCAACAACGCTACTGCCACTGGTCTCTTCAGTTTTGTTCCCCTACAAGTTCGGAAAGTCTTTAATGATGGTTATTAATTAAAATGGGAGGGAGGAAATTTCCTGCAATATGAATAATTCAAGAAAGTGCTCTGCATTACTGTTCCTTGAAGACCACGACAAGACATCTAGCCCCCCAGCTTCCTTAGTGCAGGATCCTGTGGGTCCCCTGCACCAGGATTTACACAGGTGAGACTTGTGGAAACCAAACTAAGCTGTTTCTCACATCCTCTCTCAAACAGGTCTACCTTGAGGTACCTCTTGCTCACATTGATATAAGGCTCCCAAGCTACCCAAGCTGTAGCACTGCAGGAATCCCAGCATTTGGTCTAGATACAACACAGCACGTATTATGGGGTTTTTTAATATTGAAAGATTAAGCGTTATAAAGAGCATTATTAATTTTAAAGCTACTAATAATCATCAGCTGTCCCTCACTTCACCCGGCAAGCCCGAGAGCTATAATGAAAGAGCAAATTCCAGCTCAGAGCATCTTTAACAGAGGCTGCCGCAATCCAGAGCCCAGCTCCACCGCTCAGAGCCACTGGCATTTTCTGCAACTAGTGAGGAACCTCAAAGGTCTTCTAATGTGAAGAACTACAAAAAGCCACAAATGGCAGAAAAATAACTCTGTTATTCTTGTATTTGGAAAGAAGGACTTGCACCAACCTCCCAGCTCTGCAACACCATTCTGTCTTCTTGTATTTCAGTCTGTACCCATATCATCAACCCAGGAGCCCAGGTTTGTACAGCCAAAAGCAAAAAGTAGCCTCCCAAGAGCAGCATCTGCTCCCATCAGAGGTGCTCCATCAGCATCAGAAGGGACCAGGAGTGGGGCCATTTCTACCCTGAATCCACCAGCACCTCAGCAGGACAAGCAGTGGGCAGTCCCCAACCCCAGCAGAAAACCAGCAGGGCACGGGTGCAAGCACACAGCATCCTTCGCATGCCAGCAGCAACATTTTCTTGCCAGTGCTGGCACATGGGCATCAGTGGTGAATCACATCTCCTTTGTATTTCACTTAGAGAAACAGAGAGAAAGTGGTGTTTTACAGAGGAGAGCACAAAAAGCCCCTCCTTGGAAAACAGGCTATTTTTGGTGCTATAATCCCCTTCCTGTGGAAAAGAGAGGGAGGCCCAAGAGACTGAGGAAGCTGCTGAAACCCAGAGAGGAATCCAGCAGCAGAGCCTGGAGCATCACTCAGATCTCAGTGACCAACAACCACAATCAAGATCTTTATTTAAAGACTGTACCAGCCTCAGGACTGAGAGCTGAGCTTTAGCACACATCTACCCACCTTGCTGCCCACCAACACCACCATGAGCCATGCTAATATAAGGTGCCGCAGTGCAATAAGGTGGTAAGGGACACTTTGCTTGCCCAGATCTTTCCTAAGCACGCAAAGACCTGGCTCCTCATCTGACTGCTAATTCTCACCCTCTTTCAGCCCAGTTTTTCGCAGCTTTTCTACAAATCCAGAATACATTTGAGCGATCAGCACAATGTTTAGTAAAAAAACGTATGCTACATTTCCGCTTGGCATGATTTTGAAATGGTTAAGCTGTTAAGCTCTGAAAGGGAAATTTTAAGAATACAGTGAAAAAAAAAGAAGCCAAAACCAAAAATAAACCAACAGTGGCAAAATTAGAGTGTGACATAAAGGAACCGTTTGGATGGATCCTTTTTTCCAGAGAAACAGTGCATGCCGGCTGCTGGTTTCCAATGTCAGGATCTCTGCAGTTGTGTAGCACTTGGACTTTCATTACGACAGCAGGGAAAATAGCAAAATGAAAGTCAGCACTAGCACATGAGATGGAGAAAGTTTTGCTAAACTGGAATCAAACCTTTGACAAACTTCTCTAAACCATAGCCACACAGCTCCTGAAGCCCCCTTTGCTCTGTCTTACCAATGGGGGATGCCATCAAGGCAGAAAGGTGTTGCTTCACAAACACACACACACACACACACACACACACACACACACACAAGTGTTTATGTAAGGACTAGCAGTGGTCCAGAGAGAGGAGAGATCACGGCAGGTACTTTAGAAATGCTCATGTATTCACATTTCCCAGATAAACCTTTCCAAAGAAGCAAACCATGCTCTGGTCTGTAACTTACCTTCATGCAACACAACCCAGCGATGCTGGTTCCTCTAAGGACATTCGGGTTCTGCCTGGCACCTTAAGGGGAACAGAGAGGACTCTCCATCTTCACCCCAACCACCTTGCCTGGCACAACGCAGTGACAGCTTTGCAACTCTGTCCCCTGTGTCACTCAGAGATCCCTCCTGAATTATGCATTGCTTTGCTGCTTTGCAAACTGGCTTGGTGACTTGCATAGCCAGTTACCGGGCTGAAGGACACAGCTCCAATCACAACCATTTTACATTGATTTTTATCACAAAATGCAATGCAATGCTGGATCAAAAGACCTCACAGAATCCATACATGTGACAATATCCCACTATAGCTGCTACACAAAGCATTAAGGTAATGCTAGTGCCAATAGCATTCATACCTGCTACTTTCAGGTCCACCCAACCCAGTGCAGCTGAGACAAACAAGGGCTCTTCTCCTCTCACTCCAGCCTACCCTGGGTCGTTGTGAAGTGTTTGCTGTTCAAAGAGCTCATGGAAGAGAGCTCTCTCTCCTGGGAGGGTTTGGATCAGAGACATCAGGTAAGGTCACCTACAAAGGTAATGGTGGGGAAAACCTCATTCCCCAGCATATTAATATCTGTGCACATCTCTGCAGAGGTCAAGCACGCTCCTGGTAAGGGCATCTCTTGTCCAGTTCTGTGCATTGACCCAGCTTCAGCTGGACATGATAGAGAAGATAAACAGCCAGAAACAGCCTTTCCCTCCATCTTCAGCCTGGGTCCTTCCCTGCCTTTCTGAAATGCCAGAGGACCTTGCGTTGGGTCCATGTAGCCACAAGATGAAACCCATCACCTGTACCCCCAAATACCTCTGCTCCCTCAGGGACCTGAGCAGCCAACCCATCATCTACATTCATCCTAGGAGGTATTTTAAGACTTGCCTAGACAAAGTCAACACCAGCCTGATACATCACTGGCAAAAGTCCTGCTTCAAGAAGGAAACTGGACTGTGGACTCCCAGAGGTCCCTTGCACCAGTATTTCTGAGTCCTGCCTCACGATCTCCCCTACTGGATTCACCCTTCTCCACAATCTTGAGATTGTAATTCCTCTGAAAAGCTCTCCATCGCTATAAATGGAGAAATTCATCTCTCAGGCATTGACAAAACCCTGGAATTTAGTTTTTATTGCAAAACCAAAGCCCCCGCTGCACATGGCCCTTCCCTAATGACATGCAGCACCTCTATAACTGTTGATTATTCCTGAACCATAGCACAGTTACCAACAGGTCACAAGATGGGGTAGAGCACTTGGTGGCCTGCAGAGGACTTAGGCTGAGAAAATAGCACATTAAATAATTACTACATTGCAATTCAAGGGGCAGCATTTCCACTGATAACATTCTCACAAGGGGGAAGTGAGGGAGTATTATTTGCCCTGCGCTGGTGCTTATATCGCAAATTGCTTCCAGGGTACCAGCTCAAGGAGCTTGTGCTCCCCATCGCTCCAGAAGGAAGGTGCTCAGCCATCCCCAGCCTCCTCCTTGGCTCCTTAGCCAAGCTGGCAGGACACAGCCCGGCAGCTCTGTACCAGGGCAATATCCCTGCTTCAGGCATGGAGAATAATTCTGCATAAGGCGGGTAACAGCAGCCAGCCTCCACCAACCACTAGTGCAGGTGGGCTCTGAGCTCCCTTTTGCTATTTCCACCTTCCTTCATCCCGTTTCCAAATGCGTTAGCAGGATTCATGGCAGGCAGGTGCTGAATCTTTAGGAGACGTCATACAGCTTGCAGAATAATACCTAAAGAAGCACACACCTCCTCCTTCCCTCACCCAAAGTGCCACATTACCAAGTGCTGAGTCTCTTTAACAAAATTACTGTGCAAGTGTCTCGACTGCAGCACAGCAAAACAAATTAACAGAGGGTGAAAATCAGTATCTACAGAGGAAGTCTTCTGCCCATGGGCACTTGAGGGAGGGTATGGGTATGTCTCCATATTGGCAGCCCAGTGACTCTTGGTGCAATGCATGACTTCATGGCAAAAGGGAAGGTGTCAGAGGAAGAACAGAAGCTGTTTTTCCCTTCCTTTTGATTTACACATGCTTCTGCTGGCACTGGCTCCTGGACATGTATTTCTCTCATGGTAACACAGAAGCACAGACCCTGGCCCTCACTGTCTGTAGGCTCCACCACAGATCAGCAATGTGATGAGGAAAAGGCTTTCTTGCATTGCTGTCATTTGGTATTTGCAGCAGGATGCCGAGAGCACAGAATGACCATGGTAAAAAGCATCTTATTTAACCTCCGCACCACACACCTTCCTGAACGCATTACCCATGGCAGACCTGGTGCTGAATCCTCCCTATCAGCCCTCTGTGTCATCCCATGACAGAAAGGCTATCCAGAATACCTCTCAACTGCCCAGGGTGTATGGTCAGGGCAAGGTCACAGCACCCAGCGCTGTCCCCAAGGTGGGGAAGGTTCCTCTCAAACACATCAAGTACTCAGTCCTCAGCTACAGGGCTGGGAAACACCAGAAGAGCCTGGAAGACAAGCGGCTACGTTATCACGCGTTCATCATCAGGAATGAGAGCACACAACTCAACATGAGTGTCCTCCGTTGGCTTCAAGGGCACCAACGCATTGAAATTCCCAGCTGATGCAGGGCTCTCATTTGCACTTTCATCACAGCCATGGCCAGGATCTCTGTGAAGGCTTTCCCAGCAAACCCAGGAGTTCCTCCAGGACTGGCAGCATTGGTTTCCATCTGTGCAGTGTTTTGTGGATGCTCCCGGAGCACAGCATGGGAGAGTGATGGAGGGATTTTAACTATTTATGAATTAGAAGAGTGGTTTACATATTTTAATGGGAAGATAGAGGAGATTTTGCTCAGAATAAGGGCTTTTTTTCTTCAGTTTTTTCTAAATTGCTTTCCTTATCATTAGTACTTCTTGCCACAATGAACAACCAGGCAATTCCATCATGTTACCTTGGACGTACCATGGCAGGGAGCTAACACTATCAGTCATAAATCATGTCCCTTTCAATCTCCATTATATAGGAAGAGCAAATTTATTATGATGCATGTGTCATTACACACCAATGCCTTTCCATTATCATATAACTGGATACCCCCAAGGTTCATAATTTGCAGTATAATAGTAATTTTTAAAGAACCATTGGTAATCAATAGCACTCAGCATCCCTGTCAGGATCATTTGCAAAACAAATAACAACACTGATCTCAAACAACTTCACAGGAGAGATATTTAATCCCCATGAACTGCATTATATGATGGATAAACGAGGAATCCTAGACTATGTATCATGTATTTTCTTTGGATTAAATATCACTTCAATCAATGTTGCTACCAGCTGTACAATGCTGTCTGTGTTTTCACTAAGTAATGCTGAAGTATTGTCTTACAGACAGACATCAGCTACGTGCGGGGCACCAAAACCTCACGGTGGCTTCGTGGGGCAGGAGGAGGGGGTCAAGGCAGAGGGCAGAGCAGGGAGTTATCCGACACAGCGCTGCATGGGGAGCACATGGCAGCAGGCAAAGTTGGGTCACAAAGGGCTGCCGGAGACCCCAAAGACAGAGCACTGCAAGGTCGCAGCAGATATTTACCATGGCCACGACTGTTGCCCATGGTGGGGCGAGCACAGGCAATGCTCAACCCCATGCTGGATGGCCCAAGCTCTGGAGGGCTGAGTCCCACAGAGGTGATGCTCACCCTCAGCATGGGTTTGCTACACAGAGCCCACTGCAGCACTGACCTGCCCTTTTTACCAGAACACCCTGCACAGCCTCCACGCCGAAATCAAATCACCAGCACAAGGAGGTGCTTGTCGATACAGAGATGGGTTTAACCAAGTTAGCACCTATAACTCTACAGAAGTGCTAGGTAATATTATTTAATAAGAGGATCAGCCATCTGCCTCATTAGCTAACAGACAGACCTTACAGACAACAAACAGAGGCTCAATTCACTTATTGCTTTTCCTTCAGCGTGTACTGCCAGAGGCTGTACTTGGGAAGGTAACTTTGTCCCATCCACCCCTGCTGCGGTCAGTCTGTCTCAAAGCCCATCCACATTCCAGGCCATGACAACCTTTAATGAAGCTTTTACATATAAAAATTAAGACAAGAGCAGCCAACCCAGCAGGACCCAATGCAACCAGTGCATGGAGAGAGCAGTGACCCCAGGGGCTGATGCATCCCCACGTACAGTCAGCTGTGCTGCAGCCCTCAAGACAACCCAGCTTCATTCAGCTCAGTGTTCCCTAACAAACATACCAAAAGTCAGATTAAAGACAGTCAGGTCTATGCTTCAGCAGCCTTCACTATCAGGGAGACCGAGTTTCCTGTTGCACGGTCAAGAGCCAGCCAGCACCTGCACCTTTCCTTATAGGTGGCTTTTTGAGGCATGAAATCCACATTTTAAGTTTTCTACACAGGTTTCTGCCTCTTCAGAGCTCTCTAGCAGAGCCGTATCTCGCTACTTGCAGCTGGAGACACCTTTAGCAAAATCTTCAGCTCCTACTGATGTGGAAAAAATTCATGCATTTCTCTTCGCATGTAAGCACAGGTCTGGCATTCACAGCACTTCCCAGTGATAAGCCCCAAATCACTCATCACTAGAAACCCTGCACTTTGCTAAGGGCCAACAGAGTTTGGATTTAAAAAAATATATAAATACCCAAACAAACCACCCTTAGATCCTAACTAAACACCTCAGCTCTTGGAGATTACAGAATCCTATTTAGCAACATCAGAGAGCATTTTCCATAGAGGAAACATCTTCAACCTGGCAACAGGAAACCAGGAAAATTAAATATTTTTGGAGGAAGAAGAAACCCAGAGAGTTCTGCTTGTTTCAGTTCATTTTTAGAGACGAATGTGTTTTAGAAATGGAATTAACTGGTGCGCCCTGGCACTCTTTCTCCGCTCAGCAGCACCTTGACTGGGCTGCACACTCCTGCAAGCCCCTGGGCTGCCCCAAGGAAAACGTCATTAAAGAAAATACAGCTATTTTTAAAGCTAGAAGGACAAATTCTCCTCCCAGTTACACCAGTGACCTCGTGACTCTCCACAAGGTTGGGCAGGCACAACTCTGCTTTGGGGCTATTTTGAGCATCCTCCAGTGTCACCAGGCACCCAGCGGGCAGAAAGCGCAGAGGAGCAGGATGAGGCCTCACCTCCAGAGAGTCAGACCCAACCTGTTAAGATATCAATAGTTTTCACCAACTAGAGGGTAAAATGGATTCCCTGTTTAAATAAAACACTTTAACAAAAACCCTCAGTGTCCCCACTGCTGTCCCTGCTCGCCCATTACCCATGTGCACATAGTATGAGCTCATTCAGGTCTCTTCCACCAAGGAAATATTTAAATGGTTTATACATTACTATCCCCTTTAATTTAAATAAGGTGCAATTGCTATAATTGACTTGGCCTGACTTGATCTACTCATCACTTTTATTTTTTATTTTTTAAATCTTCCACCTGAGTTTCATTAAGCTGTTACCCAGCACGATCACAGAGCTTCAGGAGCACAACCCATGCTGGTAAATGGATGGAGACCTCTAGGAAAGCTCGGATGTTGCAGATATGGTGCTGCAGAGTGACGAGGAAGCACCTTTTGCTCTCTCTTGAGCAAGCGTCTGGGCTATAGCGTGGCTGAAGCGGCATCATATACCAAGAGGGATGCAAAGCCTGGACTTTCCCACCTGCATTTTGCCAGTGGGGATGCACATCGCCTGCCTTGCCACTTACCCCAACCTGTTTGCATCACCCTTTTTGGGAGCTGCTGCTCTCACCCCCAAGGCAGTGGCCGCATTTTAGCTGCCAGTGACAGCAGTAAAAGCAAGACCCAGGGCAAGCTCTAGAAGAAAAGACATAACCAACACTAAATTCTCTGCTGACCTAACCCAAAACCTCCAAAAGCATCAAACTGGGAGGAATTTCCCAGCTCAGATGGTCCAGGGGAGATCCTACTGCAATGCCTGGGGCTTTCACCCACTGCCATTCCCAGCTCCTGAGTGTCCCAGGAGGCTGCACACACACACCAGCTTCATTAGCAAACTCAATGGACAAGGAATGATCAAAGCAACCAGCAATTCTACCCAAATTCACCCCCAGATTCTCACCCTGGAGGACCAGGGACCCAACGCTGCTGCCCGTGGTGCAAGGGGAGAGAGGACGTATCCGCAGGCAGGGAGGAAAGAGCTCTTCCTTGGATTGCAGAAGCCTAAAGATGGAAAACGCTTACAGCTGCGTACGCATCCATATGCATAAGAGAACAGGACCTGATCCAGCACACGCTTACGTCAATCTGCCGTCACCAAGATTTAGGAGAACATTTAAAATTAAGCAAAAATTTCCTTGCGCTGCAAAACTAAGGACAAAGAAAGGAAATAAGTCTCGTGGTTAGAGTAGAAGCAGGTGTCAAAGGACTTGGTCCCAGCACAGGCTCCAGCACCAATGTCCTGGGTAGCCCCGGGCATGTCACTTCACCTCAAGGTTCACCCACTGCATGCAGCTGACAGCTTTCCAGGCATCATTTTAATTAATGCTATAAGGGGCTCTCAGATGGTCACAGAAAACCTGATCAGCTTTGAAGGCCATTTCCCATGTGGTCCCCATGGCCAGCTCTTTACAGTTGTTTACAGAAGAGTGGGTCACCTGTAACTCAGCACCTCTGAGGAACCCCACAGGGCCTGGCTCCAAGGAGCTGCTTACCATCTAAACCACAGAAGAAGGTCAAGATTTACAAGGAGGCTTCAGTTTTTGCCTGCTGAAAATAAAGACAACAGCATTTCTAAATAAACGGGGAGAAAAGCAAGATCAATAAGTGAAACACTCATTTTCCAACCCAGCCTAATTAAAAGTGCATTACTTTGTTTACCATCATGAATTCCAGTGCAAAAAAAAGGATACATTGTCCTAAGGGCTATGCAACATGATGCTGTTTCATGGTTGTTTTGTTATTAAGATAGGGACTGGAAAAGAGAAAAAAAAAATGTATCAGAACAGGAACTATTAATTCTTCATTGAGAGGGGGGAAAGCCACATGGAAACGTTGGGGCTTTTTCTTATAGCCAATGTGGCATTTGGAGAACCTACAACCGATTTCACAACTGGAAAGGATTTTAACACAGAAAGAACGTTTCTGCAAAACCATTACTGAAGCTCAAGATTAGCAAACTGACCCACAGAGTAAACAATGTGACAAACTTCAATGGGATGGTGGTGTTCACTTGGTGAGCATTTCCTGGGAAGCTTTAAAAACTGCACAGCACAGATTTATTTCTCTTCCTTTCTTTAAAGACGAAGCAGTTATACAAACTCCACAGCTGGATTTTCACTCCTTTGTGAACTGGGACAGCTGATGAAACACGGTGATTTATTGAAGTTTCCCTTTTACTCCTCTATGGTAGATGCTCTCCAGAAGCCGTTGCATTATTGCTGTGCCCGCTCATTTCTCTACACAAGGTAAACAGGAACAACACCGGAGGGGCTCAGACAGATGTCCATCCCCACCCAGCCCATTTGCACTCCGCAGTTTTGGTCCCTCTGTCCGCAGAGCAGAGCTGGGCGCAGCCCAGTCCCACCTCAGTGTCCTGCTCAGTGGTGCAGATTGCAAACAGCCTTTTCCTAGCACGGACCAGGTCCCCGCAGCCTCGAGGGACAGGGACTCAAACGCAGACAGCATAAAAGTTCAACGGTGCCATAAAACACAGATGGTTTTGAACTCCTGGATTTTAAACAGAAAGCCACTTCCAGCAGTTCTCTATCCCCTTGTGCCGCACACCAGACCTTGAAATTCACTGCTCAGTGCCACTCTCCCAGGAGAAGGCAGCTGGAAGTGACATTAGCAGTGCTCCCCTCCATCCCCAGGAGTTCATCAGCTTGGTGACACCAGCAGTCACATCTCTCATCACGGCAGCAGGGGCAGGACCGTTTGCAAGCCACATCCTAGGGCAGCGGTAAAACAGAAGCAGGTAGTTTTATGCCCCAAATAATATCTTTAATATTTTTTAATAATTGCCTGTTTTTTCGTTGCTTTAACAACTTTGCTCTTTTTGCTATGAGAATTTAGAAGGATGGGTGGGAGGGAAATGCCCCTTCAGTGCTGCTCCATGCACCCTCCTGCTTTTACTCAAGCGAAGTCAGGCACAAACTTCTCAGCACAGCAATAAAAAGAAACAACCCACACTCCCCAACTGTCCCAGGCTTTTTCCTTGTGATCAGACTGACCAACTGCCCAGCCTGGAATGGAAAGAGTTAATTAATAATGCCACAAAATGAGCACTTGAGCCATGCAATCACCATCTCCTGCTAGAATACCTTGGTGAACCACCAGCATTAACGGAGCCACCACTGAGCTGAAGTAAAGACATTCATTCTTTGACAATGCTCTATTGCAACAACTTTATTTTAATGATACTAGATGATTAATGCTTACAGCCGCTGTCGTTTCCTTTGACAGATTTTTGGGGCTGCAGAGTGACATTTGCTCAATGCACCGTTCTTGAAAAGCTGCGCTCATTGTAGCATAGAGAAGAGAGACACTCCGTGCGTTCAGCCGTCAGCAAGCCAGCTCTGCAGGCTGCAGGTGGCCAGCAGAGTCACTTTGAGGAACATAAGGATGCTTACGGAAAGCCTCACCTGGTAAAGGCTGTGGGGCAAGAGGATGTTGTGCTAAACCCATGTTGTAAGACATGGCAAGAGTCTGTCTTATCCAGTGCAAAGAAAAGAGGCTGTTGGTTACAAACATCGCAGCCCAGAGCCATAGCAGACTGTGCTGTTTTGCCATGAACGCGCTGGAAGATCAGATCCCGAGCTGAGACTCTCCAGGGCTGAGTTGCAGCCGTACCAAGCTCTCACAGCTGCTCTTGAAGCCAAAAAGCATTCAAAATCAGATCAATCAATCAGTAAAACAAGACACAGACAAATGTCTTAACCATAGCATTCACTAACAGCAAAAAAAAAAAAAACAACTCTGAAACTTAAATCCTAACCTCTGTGCCTCCAAGTTCCCCCCACCTGTAACATGAGCACAAGATTCACCTACCTCACCTGGCTGCTGCAATGTTTTCCTAATCAATCAGCTCATTAATTCATGCAAAGCATCAGACAGACAGCAGATGGATGGCTTTACACAATAGTCTATTCTACAGTGAAATATTTCTACTTGATTCTCGGCCGGCAGCTGCCTGCCCGCTCAATCCCACTGGCATGGAGGGGTCCAGCCTCACACAGGGACACCCACAAAGTGGGGTCTCCCGTAAACCCAAAGGGCAAACAGTGCCATGTGGAATTCCCTGGCTGGAGACACCCTTTTCACAAGCCTTCTTACAGATTTGATTTTCATCTCGTCATACTTAAAAGCTGTCTCAGGAGCGTAATGATTTTAAATTCACTCACCGCCGCAGTCAATCAATGGAGCGGCGGCGGCTAGCAGGCGGTGATGAATGGAGCTTTCGAGGCTGCATCGCTCGCCTCCAAGCGAGAGGAGAGCGTGGGCAGAAAGTGGGGAAGAGAAGCAAAGCCAGGAACAAGAACTTAAAGGAAGAAATGGGGCAGGAGGTAGGAAAGCCCGACCTGCTCACTGCAGACTTGGGACAAGTGTTCATCTGCTTCTGGAAGGCACAGCTTGGAGGGAGCAGTCTTGGCTTGCCTAAGTCTCCCTGATCTGTTATCATCCCAGACCTTAACTAAACCAGCTAATACTTTGATTACAAATAAATGCTAACCTCAAATGTGGCTTGTGCAGAAGACCAGAGCCCTGGCCAACAGCATCCACATGTGCCCCTGACCCAGCTTTCCTTTCCAGGAGGAGCTGAAGAGCAAACACCCGAGGGCAGCTCTCGAGAGCACATCTTCCCTCAGGACAACACAGTAAAGGGCATGGCATTGAAGGTGTTATCCCTCAACGCTTCCCATGTGGGAGCAGATGGACACAAGTGGCACAGGGTGACACATGGCAACCTGTGCCACCCCATCCCTGAGCAGCTTTGGGTGCCAGCAGTCACCCTGTTCTACCAAGGGAGGATGCAGCTCAGCATCTGGAAGGAGCCACTTCACATCTGGGTACTTTTTCTCCAATTCCAGGGTCAGGTCAGTGCTGTGCAGCCTGAGAACATAAAAAATATTAATCATATGGAAAAACTGGCATTACCAAAGAAGCTGCTGTTCGTGGCATGAGCATCACAGCTAGGCATTATGAGTTCACAAAGCAGAGAACGGAAGAGAGCCGAAAAATGAAACCCACCACACCAGCAAAATAAAAATGAGGCACTAAAAGTAAATTAATGATGTTGTTCCAATTTAAGCAAACACTAATTAAGAATGTGTAATTGAATTAATGCATTATTTAAAAATCCCAGCAAATCCTGTGCAGGGATATAAATATGTTATAGGGTTCCTTTGACATCACATATACCTCACTGCCCACAATTTATTTTAATGCCACCAGGACCTCCAGATTTATTTATGTCCTTGTCACTCACCATCATTTCACATTTACCCCATACATCTATATCACCTTCCCTCAGTTCCACATTCCCAGGTGCTCCATATGGGGCAGTGATGACCATTTGATCAGTCAAAGCTGTGTAACAAATCAGATCAGCTCAACAACCACTACCCCTCCCTATGCCCAGTAGCCACAGGTCTGGGTCTAATTTGTTTAAAGCCCGGAAAAGCATCAAATACCTAATTAAAAAAAACAATCTATCTTCTAGAAATACCTTTTTTTGTCTACAGGTTCAAGTGTCGGCTTCCTCCACGTTACACTAGGAAAGGCCCTGCACAAGCAGCATCTAAGTTTGGCCCAGAATAGGTCAAGAAACTGATATTATCACACCCAGAAACAGAGGAAAACAGCGTCTCAGGAAAAGGGGGGGGGGGGAGGTCCAGCCTCGTA
>NW_010193043.1:78171-81985 GCF_000695765.1 Mesitornis unicolor
AAGTCAGTCCCTCAAAGGTTTCACAGCAGCTGCTTGTATCTGTGAAAGGTCCCAAGAGATTGCATTTGCAGCTGGGACAGTTTACCAGTGCTTTGGTTATTTAGCAAGAGGCTTTACATATATTACTTTTCCCTCCTTCCAAGCCCTTCGCAGCCAGGCTTATGGTTCTTGCTACACCTGCATTTCTAGGAAGAGATGCAAATACACCAAGAGGAAAGAAATCCAGTGAAATTGTTTAAAACTGCTACAGACACTTGTAAGGAAAGCAGCGTGAGAAAATAACAAAGGCGAATCCAAATTTGCACTCGCACATAGCTCCAGGAAAGGGAAAAAAGAAGCAGCATTATAGTATCTTGTATTTAGGTAGCAAAATATGCATGCTGTTTACAAAACATATTGGAAGACTTTTCCTTAAAAGCTGCCATATAAAGTATAAAATTTTATTATCTCTGCCTGTCCATTTTACAAAGATATACACAAACAAGTTGCCAAATCTGCCTGCAGTTTAACTCCATTAAATCCAATGAATGAGTTTGGCCCACAAAAAACTCTGCACTTACTGTAATAAAGCTAAAAGCCGATAGCAGCTGATACAGTAAAACACATACATTTCCATACACTTACCCTGCTGATTTAAAAATACAAGTGAGCTACAGTGATTGCCCTTGTCCAGCTCCTAAAAAAATGCTGAAATGGGGGAGAAAACCCCCAAACCTTAGAGTTTTCCCATCCGGTTCCCCCTAAGCACAAAGTAGGGGGGGAGTAGGTGGGGAGAAGCCAGTGGGGTTTTTTGTTCATTTGTCTTTTCCCACCAACAGACCTGAACACAAATGTGTTTGAACAGAATATCCGATGGTTTGGTCCCCAAGTTGGCAGGACCCCACCCAGAAGGAAGAAGGGGTTACAGCTCTGGACCCCATCTTGGGACACCCTCTGCTGCCCCACTGCTCCCCAGAGGGGAGGATGTGCTCAGGCTTTCGGACAGGGATGCAAGATGCTCTGCTGCCCAAGGCGGCTGGACACAGTTTTGTTAGCAGAAGGGTTTCTTTGCGATCTGTGGTTCTCCAGCTACTGGGTCTATCTTGTATTATACCTTCAACGTTACATTGCATGGGGGACCACGCCAGGCACCAGACCCAAATGACAGATAATAAGCCTCCCTGATTGATAGAGGTTTTTTTGTTTGTTGAGGGTTTTGGGTTGGATTTTTTTTAAACACAGACAGTTTTCTCTCAGGCTGCTCTCATAACCATAACAACTCCCACCTTCCCAGCTTCCTCCCATATCACTCCAGCTCCCTTACATAGGCTGATCTGCACCCTGTGCCCTCAGTGCCGCATCCTCCAAACCTTCCTGCACCAGCTCCCTGTTGGCTCCTTCACCTGGAGCCAACTCTCACAGCTCCTTTTGTAAACATTTATTATTGTCTGTTCCAGCACAGAGATGTTTCAGGGACTCGGACAATCCCTGTGCTAGGGGCTGCACATATATTCACCACTCCAGCAGCTAAACTACACCTTGTGTATCATTTCACACTCTTCCTCATCACTGAGCTCCTGCTACCCTGGCTGTCACTGCTGTCCTGCAGTACAGCAGACACAAGACCAAGGCTCAAAGTCTCCACTCCTGCCTCTTCACCCCACGGTCCCCACAGTTCCTACTGCTTTCACAGCTCTGCCTCCTTCCTCACACACAGCTTGCGGTCACGCATGGCTCTGTATCTATCCCACCAAACCTCAGCCTGGTCCTCTCCTCCCCACCAGCCTCCTCCAGGCCCAGGTAGCTGCTGCCCATCACACCTCCATCTCACCACACCCACTCAGCCCTAGTGCTGCCCTGCCATGGGGCTCACTCAGACCTCACCCCAATGCCTGGGTTCATAACACCAAAACCATCCAGCAACCACACCAGATCACGCAAAACACTGCCTGAGGCTGCACTTCCAGCTCATACCCCACCACAACTCCTGCAGTAGCTTCCCCCCCTTCACCTCAAAGCCTTGCTGATGACCCCACCAGCTGCCTCCCCAGCACAGACCCCTCAGAAAGGCACAGTTTACCTGCAGCAAGCCCCCAGCCCCACATCCTCTCCTCCTGAGACTCCTCACTACGCTGCAACAGCTCCTTCTTAAATCCCTCTGCTCCCCCAGGGCTCCACAGTGCCCTTTGCAGAGAAACCACATAATCCCAGGCTTTTGCTACACCTGGAGTTAACACCAATTCACAGCCAAGCGCTAGCAGCTGGGATGCTGCGGGCGTTGCTGTGCTGCTGTGTGGCTTTTCTCGGTGTGAAATCCCAGCCCTGGAGCAGTCGGTGGGGAAACTCCATGCGGACCAGCACAGCTGGGATATGCCTGGTTGCTGCTTTCTGTGTCCCTCTGGGACATAGGGCTTTACTGACATAACCTGCTCACTTGCTCCCACCACATGCACAGGGAAAATAAGCATCAGAAAACATTGCCTGAGGATGGGGATGGGACTGTACAAAAATGCAGGACAGCGCTGGGCTCTCCAGGGCATGGACCGCGTGTCCCATCCCCATCGCAGCTTCTCCAAGCTCGGCGTTACCTCCAGAGCTCAACTTGGAAACCTCCGAAGCACTGGCCACGTCCTTCTGTGTGCACATGTTGTGCAATCCTATATTTAGCATACGATGGGAGAACCAAAATAAATAATCCATAGCTTATAATAATAAACCTTGCACCTCAAACAGAACAAGCGCCTGACCTTTCGTAGTTAAGCCATTCTGGTGAGAGGTTAGATCCTGTGTTTTCTGATCATCAAACAGGAAAGCATTAGCCAGACAGGGAGAACAAGCTCTTATCTAGACCTGATTTCTCTCCCCTCCAGGGGATCCTGTAGGATATTTCAGTTCTCTCTCACTCGCTGTATGACTCTTCCCTCCCCCAGTTGCTTGAAATCAGCCAAATTCACAATCTAATCTGGCTGGGAATCAAAGGGGAGAAAAATCAAGTCCTAATGCAGTGACTACTTTGAATGGGGAATTGAAGCCAATCAGAAAGGCATTATTGATCCCCACTCGGAGCACCTCGGTCAGGGAGGGAAAAGCTGCGGGCAGCCGCAGAGCTGCCCACCGCAGCCAGCCCGGGCTGCCCTGCCAGGCCTGCGGCTTCCCCAGTGCTCACCAGGCTGGGAGCTGGCGTGTGGGGGGAGCCGGCCTCATCCTGCATCTGTACAGGGAGATCACACAGCACCCCTGTGCCGGCACCAGCAAGCAACCGTGGCATGCACTAGTCCATAGCATGCATTAGCCCACATGTGTGAGAGAGCGTGACTCGTGTGCTACCCATCACAGCATGTTTGTGTGCAAACACTTTCAGCGTGCACAGCTTTGGAGTGGACCCATCAAGGCTGCCACATCCAACGCTGTCTGTGTGCATATGTGTGCACACAACGATGGCTACCTGCATCTGGGCAGTATTAGTGCAGGGCAGCTCTGTGCGAGAGCCAAAGCACAGGCTGCAGGGCCGGGAAGGGGGTGTGCGTGTGTGTGCATACCTGTCTCCCCGCAGCTGCCCACCGGCGTGACCCGCAAGCACAATCCCTGCGGCCAGCAAGGGAAGGCAGCGGGGCGGCTCACCCTGGGCAGCAGGGCAGGTGCGGCAGAGGATAGGGAGCAGCCGGACGGGGCTGGGCTCAGCCTGGGCATCCCTGGATGAGATCCCGATGCTTTTGGCCCGCGTTAGCACTGGTTACGCGCTCCTCTGCCTTACGTAACCGCAGCAGGGACATCGCGGCTAAGGGGGGACAGAGACCGGGGGAGAGGAGCTCCCCGCTGAACCCTTCCAAAGCAA
>NW_010193044.1:0-19321 GCF_000695765.1 Mesitornis unicolor
AGCTCTGCCCTCCTGTCCCTGGGCCTGAGCTGAGATCAAACCCCACCCAACTCGCATGGATTCATGGACAGGGATATCACCAGCCTGCTCTGGGTTGCGTGGGCCAATGCCAGGGGAACAGACAGTCTCATTCCTAGCACCAGTAAGGCCTGGCCTTGCCCAGCCCCGAGGACAGAGGGTGCTGGGGGCAGGACGGGGCCATCCCACTGCTGCCCGTCATTCCCTGACACTTCAGCTCCCTACAGAGCAGCCTACAGAAACAAGCCAAACTGGGGGACTATGGAGAATAAACCTGAGGGATTTTCCTTTTTTTGTTTCAATCTACAAAAAAATTAAGACACCCCTGCACCTCCTGAGTGAGGCTGTGGAGGAAAGCCAGCTGCTGCAGCACACTTTGGCCCCGAAGGACAGCAGCCTGCAGAGCTGCTGCTTGTGCTTTGTGCCACAGGCACTTGTAGCCCGCCAGTCTGTGCCAGCCACCTGCTTCTCCTCCCTGTGCAGCTGCGTGTGGGATGTTTGTTGGAGGCTAGCCCAACTTCATGTAAAAAAATAGCAAACCTTCCATTTTAGCACTTGTAAATGACAGGAGAAAACTCAGGTTATTTCTCTCCTGGGCCATGGGTAACTGGGCAGCTCCTTCTTTTTCACACCCAGACAGAAGAGAGGAAAATACTCAGAAACAGACCTTGCCTCTTCTCCAGGCCCTGTGAGCATCGCCCTGGTTCCCAAAATAAGCCTGTGAGGCCAGTCTCGTTACATCACTACAAAGCAATCACATCAGCCAAGACTTCAGTGAGCAGACATCACTTTTGCCATCGTCCTTCCTCCTCTTCTCCATCTCCTCCCTGTCTTTTTCTGTTTTGTCATCTGAAGCTTTCAGTCTCAGCTTCGGTGGTTTTCATGCCTGTATGTGGTTTCCAGGGCATGGCAGGAAAGCGTCTCCCTGAAGGAGCTGCAGCGCAGAGGCGTCTGTTTGCTCAAACTCCAAGCTGCCAACCAGAGAACCGGCCTCTATGGACGGCTGCTTGTGACGTTTCAGCCTCGAAAATACGATTCAGATGCCGAGCTGCCCTATAACAGTTTCGGGCCTGGTAAGTGATGTTGCTGTTGGCGTGAGGTAGGTAAAGTAAGAGATGACCGATGTCTTCTTCTTAACATATTTCTAATGAGATATTTGTAGAGTCTGAGCAATTGGTGCAAAAAAGGAAGGGAGAAAATGTTATGGCTCCAGGACGAATCTAGAGGAAAAAAAGCCTCTTTTCCCCTCAGCTTGTTACAGTCGTGTGTGTTGCCCCAGGAAATGGTTACTGGTGATTAAAGAGCTGGCTTTCCTCCTGAATTCATAAAAACAAAGCCCTAGTCTCTTGTAATTAAAGATTTTGTGGCATTCTTTGTATAAGTCAAAGAGTTCGTGTTTATGTCTTGTGGTAGGTAAGGAGCTTTTGTCACTTACACTTTAATTGCAGAATGGAAAGTGGATTTTTCTTTTCCTTCCTAAGTTGCCGTATTTTCTCCCTTCCTGTTGCAAAAATGGGGAAATAAATCCCATCTTACGAGGCCAGCACCGAATATGAGACAGATGCAAGTCGGGGAACAGATAGTAATGGTTTATTTATAGCAACATTGACAGGTTCTTTTGGATTGCTGATGATAAATTGAAAAGCTACAGGTACACTAAAGGTTGTATAACTAATATAATACCAACAACACACTATAAACCTGACGTACACACAACATTAACAACAACAGCAACAACTTGCCTGCTGTAAGCCTGGCTGCCTGGCAAACAAACAAGCCCATCAAACAGAAATACAGTGGAGCAAAACCAAGAAGGGAAGCATAGAAATGCACCTGAGGAGAAATGTAAAATACACTCAGGGAGTATGTACCTGAGGAGGAAATATATAGAATACACTCAGGGAATATGGACCTGAGGAGGGAATCTATCACTCAGCGTTAGCTGAGGTCAATAATCTTACCCACAAGGTGTCCTGAGTAGGGAGGGGTGGAGAGGGAGTGAATTCGTCAATCTGTCCAGTTGTGATTCTGAGTTGATCCTGTCCTGATTCTTGGGCTGAAATTGGAGTGATACTTAAATTTTTACATCACATCACCGGGGCACATGCAGGTGGGGATGACTGTAGACAATCTTATCACTTATGTTAATGTCACAAAGTCCATTAATTCACACCTGCATGGGTGGAGGTAACGGCTCCTTTCTTTAGGGTGGAAAAGAAAAATGGGGGACTGGGACCATGAGGCCTCTGCCCCGTTTACAACTCCTCCAGGCATCCAGATAACACCAGATACCGATTTAGTGATGGTCCAGATGTTGATCTAGTCATGGTTGCCACCTCACCCAATGCTGAGTTTCATGCTTCCAGGCATGCAGCTACATGGTGTATGTGACTTGGACTTTGCTATTAACTTTGTTCTCTCTACACTTCCCTGTGCTGTTATTTTTGTTGAGGAAAAGGAAGAAATGAATTATGTACTGTTATTAGTTGACACACCTGGATTTCTGTTGGAAATAAAGGTACCAGAGAAATACAAACTCACCAGCACAGCAGCCAGTGCTCATTTCACTTGTGTCCACCCTCTGCCCTCACTTCTGTGGAAGCACAACCAAGAGTGTCCAAGCTGAGCTGTTGCCTCTGTTGCTGGTCTGTGAGGAAGGCGAGGACACTGTCTGCCGTGCTGTAACCAGCTGTGCAGTCTTACCCCTCCAAAGGACATAGGTCTCACTGTGAAGCAGCTACAAGTGAGTCTGCTATACGCCCTCTATTTCTTTCCCCTTTAGAGACCTTTCTTCTCTCTTCCTTAGGCAGCTAAGAGAGGGATCACAGAATCACAGAATCCCAGAACGTCAGGGATTGGAAGGGCCCTCCAAAGCTCATCCAGTCCAATCCCCCTGCCAGAGCAGGAACACCCAGATGAGGTTACACAGGAAGGCGTCCAGGCAGGTTTTGAATGTCTCCAGTGAAGGAGATGTTCTCCTTCATTGTGGGCTTGACACAAAGTCTGACCCTGGGAGGAAACATGGTGCTAGAGCTGTGGTTGGTGCAGGTGGTCCTACTGTCTGCATTGGATCATGCTTGATTGCTGCTCTCCCCAAAAGAGCTGCTTTTCGAGATGTTCGCCCCACTTCATGCTCTCTCTTCAAACTTGTCTTTGCAGGGGACATTGTGGGCCTTTACCATGCAGCTGGCCAGGGCGATCCGCTCTCCACCGGCGTTGTAACACGTGTCACCTCCAAAGCAGTGACTGTTGCCTTTGAGGAGTCTCGAGATGGGATGCTGAGCTTGGACCAGGAGAGCTCTTACCGCCTGCTGAAATTAGCCAACGACGTCACCTACAACAGGCTGAAAAAGTAAGAGCCACGGGGCTGCAGGTCACCCACGGTCACTCTGTTCAGGAGTGCAAAAACCAACTGAAAATTGCCAAGTTTATTTTGGAAAAGCTCTTCTGAGACAGAGCTCAGTTTATTTCACTAGGCTTGGGTTCTCTCCTTTCCTGTTTAATTTCTCTTACTTCTATAACAGCTCCGCTTAGGGGAGGTGTCCACCTTTTGGGTGTGCCTTGCTTTTTCTGCTATTTACTGAGGGAACCCATACTTAGATAACTCACTTGGATATGTTATGCTACAGCGTCACAACAGCCTAAATTTATCTACCTGCTGGCTGGTGTGGTCCTGCTCTTCCCTCTTCCTCTCCCACCCCTCATCTCACCCTCAGCTACACATTTTGGTCCCATATTGTATCACCTCTGGTAGTCACTGGATTCTTCATAGAGTCTTTTCCATTCTGACAGGAGAAGTGAGTAGCTCTTTGCTGAATTAATGTGCTGAAAAGGCTCGGCACAGGGCCTGACTGTATCAAACTGGAGTTACAGTAGAAAGTGGAAGTCTGGCCAACATAAGGGATGGGTATGTAAGAGAACTGGAGAATGCAGCAGTTAGATAGGATTAGTCTGTTGTGGAGTATCACTTTTCCGCTTTGGAAGAGTTGAATTTGTGCCCACAGTCTTCTGTCACTGGTCCCTAAGGTGCGCAGGGATCTCTGCAGGAATTAATGCTGCGTGTGTGTGTTGTGGTTTAGAGCTGGGCCGGCCACTAAATCCTGGCCAGACGCTCTCTATTAACCCCTCTCCCCTCCCTAGAAGGGAAGAGAAAAGAGAATAATGGAGAGAGACTTTACAGGTTGGAAAATAAAACTAACAGTTTTAATTTAAACAATAATACTGATACTACAGGATAATAATGTAAATAGGAAAATAACGAAATATATACAAATATGTACAAATATAGATACAAAACCAAGATAAAATCCTCCCCTCAATGACAAATATGTCACCAGAGGCTCTGCAGAGCTGGGCACTGGAAGAGTCCCAGACTGAACTCAGCAGCAGTGGGAGCAGGATGCAGGAACACACGAATCAGGATCAGAGGCAGACAGACTGCCTCAGAGAGGGCAGTGGTTTTAAAAATAAAAAGAAAGTAAAGAAAAGCAGACAAACTAGCAGGGTTCTGCTCAGACCTCAGCCACTGCAGGATCGAGACGAGTGGAAGGGTCTGAGATGGAAGTGCTCCAAGATGGAAGAAGAGTTGAGACCCTCGTGATCCCTCAGCTTTATACCAAGTATGACGTATGTGGGATGGATTACCTAGCTGGTCAGTTTTGGGTCTGTTCCCCCCACCATAGGCACAGATGCAGCACCCATGGTGAGGCACTTGTCCTTGAGCTCTATCAGTACACACTGGGAAAAAACCCATCCTGCCAGTTTTCAGCAAGTTCAGCCACTTAGAAGAGACTGAGCTGAAAAGTAAAAACACTAAATAGAAAATTAGTTCTATTTAGCTCAAACCAGGACAGTGTGTAACCTGGCTGTTTTCTTCTTTGGCAGAGCTTTAAATGCACTAAAGCAGTATCACGGTGGTCCAGCCTCTGATCTGATTGACGTCCTCTTCTTTTCTTCTGATCCAAGCGCATTCAACGAAACAAGTAAGTATGCTTCTTTGTAAAACTTTATACCAGACTGGTGGCAGGTGCTAGATTGATCTTTCTAGAGAAATTTTCTCACTTTTAGGATCAGAGCCCCCAAAACCTCCACAGCCAGTTACATGCACCAAGACCACTGCTGGTTTTAGTGTGCCTTAACACATGAAGCTGAGAATTACACAGGTGAAGAGCTCATTTGGATGGACTGCTGAGAGCAGATTATCTTGCTGCCCTCATCCAGGTTTTAAGCAAAGATAAGGAAAGTTATTGTGAGGGAAGAAGAGGAATCTTCACTCTCCAGAGCAATCAGTGAAGCCTGAAGTTCCCTACCCACAGGATAAGGGGTCTGTGCTCTGTCCCTGCCCAGTTAGGATGCTCATCTCTTCAGATGTTGCATCTGACAGAGGCAAAGAGCCGGAGCCCTAAGTGATGCCTGTGCAGGTGTTTCCCACACTGTGCTGCTGTTACTCCTCTTCCAGTCCTCCAAGTCCTGTCTCTGGTGCTGGCCAGCTGAGAAGGGTGCTTATGGTCTCTCAGTTCCAGACTCATTCTTTGAAATTGCCCATGGAAACACAAATAACTCTGATCTTTGTGAAGCTTTTATTCACACCAAACGTGCAGCTTACTTTCCTTCAGGAAACACCCAAGTATTGAATGCAAGGAATAAGTGGTGTTGCAACTGGCAGCATTGAACACTTACTTTTCGTACTGGTTTATGTGTCACTGGACACACTTCACTCATGTGAAGACCCTTGTCATTGCTGGAAGAGAGACTGTTCAGCTAGGTAATGCTCACTTCCCTCCGAGTGTACCAAGTAAAGGTGAATTCTGGCATAACACAGGCAGGATCAGTGATGGGGGTATTTATTTGCACACATTCTTGAGTCTGAAATTCAATTTCGTTTATGAGGCATTTCTTATTTGCTTTCTGCCCCGGTCCCATCCATAAACTTCAGGTATCAGGAACTGACAGTGCTGCTTCTATATTGAAAATCCAGTACTCTGCCTTCATGAGAATTAAGTGACTGTGGAACTACTGCAGTTTGAAACAGCATGGGAACACTGGTATTTTTATTTTTACAGCCTTGTGATAGTGTTCAGTCAAGTTGGAGATGTGCAGGCTGTTTTGGTTTTATCAGATACTTAAAACTTGACAACCTGGTTTTACCAGCAGCTGTCAAAAAATTGCATATAAGTGGAATCCTCTTTTACTCAGATCCTTTCTGATTTAAGTCTTTGGAAAAGTGGAAGATGAAATGACACAGCTTACCCCTTCAGAGAAACCATAGGGAAACCAAAGCCTCTGATCAGCAGAATATCCAAGTGCTCGGCAACTGCTAACGAATATTATCCCTTGACAGAAGGGAAATACCATCTGGTCTGCAAAAAACAGGGAATGAAGGCTGAGTGTGGATTCGGCTGCCCAGCAGGATGGGACTGGCAGTCTGGAAGCCAAGTTCTCTCAGCACTCAGCAGCCTGCCTTGGGTGACACCATCCATCCCTGCCTGCTTTCTTGCTGCCCAGGATTCTGCTCGGTTTCCTGCCCACCACAGCTCCTTGCACTCTGTGCGTGCTGTTGTAGCTTTTCGCTTACTTTGGTTACTGTGTTTGGTTGTCCGCAGCGGTTTACCCCTTCACATGCACACAGCCCTGCAGTGTGCCTTCAGGCAAGGTTTCTGATATGATATACCAAGGATGAAGAATGAATGGTAGTGTGAGTGAGTCACATCTCTGTAGTTCTAAGTGCTGAGCTTAGTCTGAGTCAAACATCTTAGCCTTCCGGCTACCTAGGGACCTTGGTGTACTCAGCTTTTTAATATTAGATAAAAGAATTAAATTTTAATGAACCAACTTTCTTAGCACCTTCAACTCTGCTTTTTCCCTTGTGGTGGCAGAACTGCTTCTCTAATGAAGAAAAATTCCTTTTCACCAAGTTGCTCTGATGTGCCAAACCAGGCAGAGAGATGAATTTTACATCTCTCCAGCACTGAGAATATTGATTGATAGAAAAGTTCAGCCACGTTAGACAGACAGAGGAGATGCAATATGAGAAGGCAGCACATCACCTGAGAACGGCAAAATGCTCTGACAGGGCATTCTGTTTACCTTCTCACTTTATAGCTCCTTTCTCCCCAACTAGAAAGTTGTTATACTAGCCAGGAATTAAATAATAATGACTTTAACTCTAAGTAGGTCCTGCAGGGTACCTTGAACTGCCAGCCTCCACTGACTTGAAGGGGAGGGCAGTCGGCAGCTGCCTGGCTAAATCCCAACTCTCATGCTTGTATGATGGCACATGCAGTTCCCCAGGTGTCCCAAACGCCTTAGGACACAGAGATGTGGCCCTTCAAATAGTATAGAGACTCTCAGATGTGTGGACTGCCTGCAAAAGACAGCAAGTGTTTCCCAGGTACATGCTAGAAAAACCTTACAGCATTTCAGGCTGCTTCTCCTCCATGACACAGTATCTCCTTTCATGACTGAGCATCTTTTAGCCTGGTTTCTTAGGGAGATGCTTCCCTGAATGTGTCTCATCCCATCCATTATCTGATTTCAAACCAACCCATCAGGAGTCTCAGCGTTAATAAGCTCTGTACCTCTCATAAAACTGGCTGTCTAGACAGACATCTATATTAACACCATTCCAAGCTGCAATATGAGCTCCACTTCAATCAGAAGCCCAGAAAGCCAGGGCTAGGAGTGGGACCATGTAAACACCTGCCCAGAGAAAAAGCTAGCACTGACACTTGTGCAGGAGAAAAAGAGGAAGGCCCAGAGTAGATGAGAGCCATACCTAGAGGGGAGCATTTGTCACTGTCTTCTGTACAAACGGTGGGGAAGAACCAAATTACAAGGAGCTCAAGAAGTAGAAAGTGGAAGTAGAAGTAGTCAGTGGAAATCATAAGCACCCAGCTCTATGCCTGGATGTTCAAGGGTGTTCTCTCAAGGGCAAAATAGGCTCCAGCGAGTGATAAGTGCAGCAGCAGAATCCTAAATCTATTTTTTTTTTAACTTTGGGAAAAAAATTAGAAGGCTCAGTTTTCAAGCGTGAGAGTCTCATAGGTTTTAGATGGGTTCTGATACCACTGTGCATTTTCATGAAGCGTGTAGGGACTTGATATCAGATTGGTTAGAAACTGGTCAGCAGGTTCAAGCGTGATGGAGCTGTGAACGGAAAGGGCAACAGATACACAGCAAGTCTGTGTGAGCTTCCTGTCCTCACAAAAGCAGGCAGTAGGTACCCAGGCTGCAGCACACAGCACAGCTGAAATACAGAACGCTCACCAGGACCACTGAGAGATGCGAGGTGAGGTGGTTCTTTGCAGCAGCAAAGCCAGTGGTGTCTCAATGCCATCCTCTGCTCTGCTGGTGCTTTCTGTTGGTGGCTTCTTCCCAACATGGAGCCTTGCAACCTGGAGGAAAAAGGGAAAAGCATCTGGTTTGGGGTTTTTTTTTTTCCCAAAATGTTGGTTGTATGGGGTCTTTTTAAGGCATACCCAAATACAGTTACATTAAGCTCATGGCCTATCTGGTAAAGAGCTTTTAGTTGCTTATTTTTTGCTGTGCTGCACTGAGATCTTCTCATGACTGGATTGCGGCTGCCTGGGTTATCTTGGGAGAGCAGGCTGCCAAATGCGGTGCCTGGAGGGTCTATATTAAAGCCTGTGTCTTCCCAGGAGGGTGCCTAAATCTAGTTGCTGACCGATTAGGTTGGCAAGGAGTCCGATAAAGCCAATAGAAACACAGGTTTGAAGTAGTTGGTGGCTGCTGGTGTCTGACCAGCGCATAATTTTGGCTTACAAAAAAACCATCTGTATGCACAGAAGGGTAGTAATGACAAAGACAATTTAGTGCCCTTTTACTCAGCTCCTGATGACTGACAGAGCTGCTGCTGTGCTAATTTGCAGAGAGCTGTTTCCCATCATGTCAGAAAAACTCTGCTCAATATTTGGAGGATGAATCCCCCCCGGGTAATAATGGGTACAGGTGTGACTCCCACTGGAACAATGTCCTGGAGCGTGGTTTTTGGAAGTGGGCTTGCGTAAGGTGGTTGTCAGTAATTGGGGAAAAAAATGCCAGGCTTTTGACCCTCAGATGTCTGAAGTTAGTTTGTACCAGCCTCCTCACCTCACGGTCTTTACAGGCAGGAGGAAATCTCCCAGCTAGTGGGTTCTCCTACTTGGTACTGCAGGGTGCTGGGGTTGCCACTCTGGGCCTAGCCAGTAGCACGTTTGGGCTCAGGGTGTAGCAGGGCCAAGTCTGATAAATATTTTGGAATCTGAACTGTTAAGGCACGGCCAGGGGCTTCAGGTTTGATTCAGAAAGCTGGCGGCTCCCCATTGGACGGGCAGTATGATGGAGTCTGTCTGTCCTGCACAAACAGCATAGCTAAAATGCCCTGGAGATCATGAAAAAAGTCAGTGCGCTCTCATGACCCCACACCCCTCACACAGCCAGCCTGGCCAGAAGGATTGTATTCACTGAAGTTGTGCTCTGAATCTGTGCTTTTCATTTCTCCCCCTGAGCTGCTGGGGTTGTGCACAGGTTGAGGCGTTACCAATAGCACTGCACATCAAAGCCCAAGTCCATTCAAAACACTCAAAAACGCAACTCAGAATAAATACCTTTGGGGTAACACAAACACAATAGACAGGCTGTGGGAGAAATAACCTATGGACTAGTGGAAAGGAGCAGATGAAGGTATCACCAGTGGGTAGATGGGATCTGCAGCTAAGAATGGGGCTGGTCCACACCACAAAGTATTTCCCACCCTTACCTTGCAGCCTCCAGAAAGGTGTCAGGTGGGAGAATAAGCTTTCCAAAAGGCAAACTGAACTGAACAGAATTTCTGCTCTTGTCAGACTCTCTGGGAAGGAAATCCAGAACCCCATCCATAAGAAATGCTCTGCTTGGCTCTCCTGTACTTTAACCTGCACTCGTGGCCCAGATGCATTTAAATCTTTCACACCAGAAGTCTCCTACAAGAAACCCTTCCCTGCTCACAGAATATACACAGGGAGCCTTGTGCCCATACATTGCTGTGAATGTATAGAGAGGGTTTGCTTGCCAGCAGAGGCCAGCATTGCTCTGCTTGCTGGATGGACACGTTCCCTTTGCTTTCAGAAATAAGGTTATGCCTTCTTGTAAGCATAATCCTGTGCAGATCAATGAGAGTTACCAGCTCTCTCCTGTAGTCCTGGTCCAGAAAAAGTGAGGGGGTGTTCATCTCTGTACACAGACACTGGCTGGCTCACATCCTCATGTGGAGTGCAAAAGGTATGGCTTATAGCTGAGTATGCCTATTGCTGTAAAAAGGCAGAGAAGGAAGAAGACAAGTCTTGTTAAAGGACAGAGGTGTCTCCAATAAAAGCCAGCCCAGCAGGCAGAGCACTGAGGATGCATCAGGGATTCTCAGCACAAGTCCAGTGCATGTGACAAGTCACTTGTAAAAATCTTGGATGTGCCTTGTCCCTCTGCCGTGTGATACCTCTTGTCACCACAGAGGCCATGAAGAGGCCCTTGAGATCTCTGGGGAAAATTAATGAGTCCAGACAACTCGGCTGGCAAATACTTCATAGGGAGAGCAGGGAAAGTTCCTTGTTTCAGGCTTAATTATCCTTCTGGATTTTGTGCAGCAGTGTTTGGCTGCAGTTAGGTGATAGTGTAGAGGAGTTGGTCATGAGGTCTGGTTTGTTCTTGGTGCCCATACACACTGATGGTGAGGAATATACTTTGGAAAGGACATTGAGAAGTGAGAGGCCTCCAGCTCTGGACAACTTGAGCTCTTCCTCACAGGAGGGACCTTTCCCATCCATGTCTGGTGCAAAGACTCCTTTCCTGGATGTGAAGATCACCCTTCAACCCTCTTCTTCACCTGAACTCCTGGTACGGTGCAAGAAAGGGGTCTTGGTTCCTGGATTGGATCCTGGAAGCATTGTTGGAGGACCAACCTTGATGGCTGAGGTGATTTTTTTTTCCAGTGCTGCAATCCTAACTCAAGTTATGCATCAGGGGCTGAATTATCTGCCCACCAGCAAGACCCATCCCTGCCAGGCCTAAGGATGCAGCTTTCCATTCATCCTCTCCATGGCCTGCATTGAGGGGGCTGCGATGAACAGCTGTGGGCAGAGCAGGAGGCAGCAATGCAGAGTCAGTGCCACAGGGCTAGAGCTGGGTTAATGGGTGTCTCTGGGGAGCATCTGTGCACATTCTAAACTGATTGCTTATAAAGAGCTCTTAGGCCAGCCCTGCAGGAGTGGGGAAGCTCTGTTTCTTTAGGTGAGGCTGCTTAGAGCCCCAGTGGCGGGTAGAGAAGAGTCCAGAGGAGCTGCAGCATCCCCTAAAAGGCTCAGCCCTCCTCCTCACCACTAAGTGCCCAGCCCAGGAGGAGGCCCATTTCCCAGCCTGCCCACACAACAGCTTTTGCCAGTACATGGTTAAAGGGGAAGAGGGGGTGTGTGCATGTGGAAGCCTGTTTCTGATCTCATTCCTCGAGCAAGGAAATATCAATGACTCCTACGTCCCGGCTGTTCCTCATTATGGGAAATGCCTTTCAGTTTTTTAAAGCTATTCTTTTTCCCTAGCCCATGGGATGCTTCATAATCTTCTCTTAATCATTAGCACACTAACTCAAAAATCACATATAAAGCAAGGGGCAGGCTCACAGGAAGAAATACCCTTAGTCCTGTTTCTCTCTTTGTCACTGAGCATCTTTTTAACAAGTGTTATTTGTCTAACCCAAACACTCCATTTAGTTGTGCCACTTCAGAAGTCAGTGCCAGAGGTTACACGGGAGTTGCAGACAAGTTAACCTGCCAAAAAACAGAAACTTTTACTGCTTATAATCAAGCCCTTAATGCAAAGATAGAGATAAAACACATGATGCCCAGGAGGGAACGGCGCCCAGAGATAGGGCTTATATAAGCTTTTGTGGGAACATTATTTTCAGTAAACCTCAGTGTAATGAGTCATAATCTCTGCTGTAATTAACTTCCATAATGAACAAGGAGATTAGCAGCAGGATTGTGTGGGATAAGAATAAATACGGGTTTAAATTAGATAAATCTGGAAGGTAAAAAGCAGCTTGTGAGAATTTGATCTTCTGCAGGGAAACCAATTCTCCTGCAATGCAATTTGCATATTTTTTCCCCTTCTCCCTTTCTGATCATTAAAGCCCAAACTAATTTTAGTTTTCATCATTTATATTGCTAGTTTGTAATTTTTTTTCCTGCCTTTTCAGTCATTGTTGAACAATACAGGCCTGCTCTTTTCTGCTCGCAGATGCTGTAGTTTTTTCTGCTGCTTTTTCACTAGTGCTGTGTTGGGGTTAACTGGAATGGGAGTGATTTGTTTGCAAGATCTACTACTTCCTCCCCTCTTTTTATTGAGGGTTTACTAAATACGCTGGCTCACCTTTAAAATAAACCCAGAGCAACCTCCACACCCAGGAGATCCTACGTGTTTGGTGTTAGAGCAAGTAAATACCTCTTTAAATGCTGAAAAGTTCCAGTACATCCTAACTGTGTTCACAACTGGCTGCTCCTTCTGCAAACTAGCAGGTTAGGAGAGAGATGGAGGAAGACACAGGATGAGCAGCCTCTTTGTTCTGAGAGCATAACAAACCTTACTTATACCAGTCTGGGCTCTTTTAGCCACCCAGGTGGTACACAGTGTACCTTCCCAGGAAGATTATTCTCATTATCAAAGCGATTTGGGCCAGCTACTGAGAGCTTCTTATTTGTATTCATAGCGTTGTGCATCTCAGCAAGCACCCAAGTTAGGGCTGAGGTCCAAGTGAATCTCCTGCTGTCTCCCCAGAGCCTCTAAAGCTTTACAACAACTCACTGGATGCATCGCAGAGGGAGGCTGTCACCTTCTCACTGACACAGAGGGAGCTTGCCATTGTCCATGGACCTCCTGGCACAGGGAAGACCACGACACTGGTAGAGATCATCTTGCAAGCCGTACAGCAAGGCCTGAAAGTGAGTATCAGCAGGACTGTAGTGACAGTGATCACCTTGGTTTAATTTGCAACTCATTGGGGTTCATGGCAGCTGGAGCAGATCGAGTAGCAGCTGTGCTACGCTGCAGAATCTGGCTTGGCTTGCAAGGACCAGGGAGTTTCCCCTGTCAGCTGAAATTAGGTGCAAATAGAAGCTTCCAAGCTCATGTTTGCTCTTTATTGAAGACCCTGCACTAGTGCTTCAAACCAAGGTGAGAATTGCCTTTGATATCTAGAGGCTGTGGTTTATCACTGATTTACTCCCAATAGATATGTGTTGGTCTCTCTGCTGTGTGTCTTCCTCCTCGGACACCGTTGCTCTGGTGTTTCGTTGCACTTGGCAGTAACAGTAACTTGGTTTCTCCCCTTGCAGGTCCTGTGTTGTGCCCCTTCCAACGTTGCTGTGGATAATCTGGTGGAAAGGCTGGCTGGCTACAAAGCCCGCATCCTGCGGCTCGGGCACCCCGCTCGCCTGCTGGAGCCCATCCAGCAGCACTCCTTGGATGCAGTCTTGGCCCGAGGTGACAATGCCCAGATAGTGGCGGATATCAGGAAGGACATCGACCAGGCCTTTGTACGTGTCCCTGCAGCGTGCCCTGTGTGTGTTACCTGAATGTCAGCCCACATTATTGCTTCCACTCTGGATCTTGCTGTATACAGGCAGGGGTAAAATACTGGTGGGCATGAGCCTCTCTTTGTGGCTGCTTCAGGGGAGAGGAAAGGTAAAAATAGAGCAGTTTCAGAGGACTAACAGTGGCAGTTGGAGATGTGTGTGGCCTGGATTAATTTCATTTACTCTGACTGAGAGGCATTTAACCTGGCATCAAAGGAAAGGGACTGGGGTGCAGGCCTGGCAGTTTTAGAAATGGGGAAGGCTTCCAGCCTGAGAAGGTTCCTCACAGAGCTGCTCTCCCAGGGGCTGCCTCAGCCTCCTTGGTCACCAGTGCTCGTCTTTGTCTGCTGCAGGAGCTGAGGGCAAAGCTCCTCGTAGCTGAATTCCTCATTGAAGTGGCAAAAGCATAGTCATTACTGCTGCATGGGGAGATGCTGCGATGCCCAGCTCTCCAGATTATCTGGCTTTGTTTGTGCAGTCCTCTTCACCAGAGAGCGAGAGAAACATTCACATCATTAATTCACTTCCTAATGAGACGTCTGGCTGTCCTGACGCTCCCTCCCACTCTCAGCCACCTCAAGTAGAAAGCAAGATACACTATAAAAATGCATCCTTAATTTCTTCTTTTGACCTAATTTTCCTAAACTTAATTTACAAAGAAGCTCTTGTTACTCGAGATGATAGGTTTTTATATTAATTGGATGTTTTTTGCCTTCCCACTTCTGGTGACAGCGTTGTCCAGAAGCCATTTTGCAGATGCATCCAGCTCAAGAGAGATCCCATCTTGATCAGACATGCAGGAGGGCATCTTTGTACACCTGCACCCATGTGTCATACTTGCTTAAGTATATTGCCCTGCCCTTCAGCAAGGGGCTTTAAATGATGCAGACCAAACATGGCTTTCAGCTCCACAAACATAAATCTGCAGCCACCGCTATAGCAGCAGCTTTAGTCTTCCCAAATATGGTTATGCATCATCCGGTGTTTCTGTTGCTGAGGAGCTCAGGAAGTCACTTGGCAGACAAGTTGTTCTTGCACATAATGTAAGGGAAGGAGAGGGCATCTGAGGACTGGGGAAAGTTGTAACGGAGAGGTAAGTTTTTGAAGGGGGTGTTTGTACCTCCTGGGAGGGAGTCCTGGTTGTATTCACAGCTCTGCGCCAAGTCTTTTTGATTTAATTTATTTTGCATCTTTCTCACTAATGGTTAATTTTCCCTTTCCTCTCCTTAGGATGCACTTTGAAAGGTGGGAGGAGGTTTTTTTTTTTTGCTGTTGATTTTCCATAGTAGAAGGGAAATTAGGGAGAAAGGAAAGCCTCAGCACTAAGGTCTCCATCTGCTTCATACCTGGACCAAGGGGTATGTGGTGGTAGGAGACAGGAACTGTGCCAAGCCATGTCCCTGGGGCTGGCTGACAGTGCTCTGTTACCTCCAGACTGGGCTCCCTGCTCCCTCAGCTGCTTTCAGAGCTGAGTCAGTGGGATGTTTGGATCTTAACATCACCAGCCAACACCAGAGAACAGTTGCTCTTGTTAATTTACTAACTTGATCTTGCAGAACAGTCATTAGTCTTGGCCCTACTGGCACCATCAGTTTTGCTCCCGAATCTTCCTCTGTTTCTAGCAGAGTGGAAGTGGATGCTGATCTGCTTTGTCCCTTCAGCTCAGTGAATATCAGGACTGGCATCCACCCTGTCCTTTCAGATCAAGCTAAGGAAAAAGATGTCAGTGTGATCAAGTTATCTGCAGATCTGTGTGTGATCCCTCCCTGTGACTTCTGAGCCCGTCAGCCAATTTTGACTACACTTGACAGATGTGTAGAGTTCTCACAGGTATTAAATACCTACAAGTTTAACCAAAACAGGTGGCTGAGTAGAGGACTGAGACACATGAATGTCTTTCCTAGGGGAAAGGCTGCAAGATGAGCTGAACTGTGTTAAACACTGGAGGATCCATCCATACACAGATGATGATAGGAACCATCGGGTCTTACTGGTTTGCTTATAAAAGCTTCTGTCTGCAGCTCTTTCAGTTTTCTCAGGTCATCAGCCTTACCTCCAAGGTTTCCTTACCTCCAAGGAAATAAACTAAGTTTCCATCTCAGAGTGTGGGTAGTTTTCTCAAGGTGACTTGCAGTGAACGGTAGCTTGGCTGTTGCCTCACAGCTGCTGGTCTGTAGCCAGGGAAGCATTAGCAGCTGGTGGTGATGGTTTGATGTGTTAGATGTGTTTAATAGGCATTGCTAAAAAAAGCCACGAGCCTGTCTAGATATTGCTCTGAATCATTTACAGCAACTCAGAGATGCCTTTCTGAAAATGCAAAGCTGCTGCTTTGGCTGGACATGGTGCAGTCAGCTTGGGAAGCCCTCCTGCTTCAAGGTCGCTTGGAGGCAGGAGGTCCCTGCTTCCCCCAAGCAGTGGAGAAGAGTGAGATAGGAAGTCTTGGTTCCTCACCCAGCAAAGGCACAAGACCTTTCTTACCTTTTTCTCCCTGCTTTGTGCCCAGGTGCTTTCACTGGTGCATAGACTCGGCCATCGGATGGACTGAAGTGTCTGACCATCTCCCTGCTGAGCTTTGGGGCGTCATGAAAGTACAGGGCAGAGCAAGAAGGGCTGAACAGAGTATTTAAGGGCAGGGAGGTACTCTTCAACACTTTATGCTCACAATTCAAGACTGTCAAAATGTGCAGCCAGAGGAGTTTAAGCATGAACCAACTAAGCTGGGAGATGGCTGGCTGGACCCTGAGTGTTACTCCTGATGGCCCTGGATGGTCTGCTGAGCAGTGATATTCTCATTTTGCTGCTTCATGCTCCAAGCCTGGGGTTGTACTGCTATAGTTCATCTTTTGCAGGGACAGAAATACTCTTTATGCTTCAAGCAACACTAACTGTGGAAGGGGCTTTCTGGCAGGGAGAGGGAAGAGAAACCAAGGTTTCGTGGGGTGATTATGAGTCAATGTGTCACGGTGTACATAAAGAAGCCACGCTGTATCCAGGTTCTTTGGTTATCTGAGAACATATCTCTTATGTTTTCTGTTTTATAGGCAAAAACCAAAAAGGCTCAAGACAAGGGAGAGCGGAGCCATTTTCTCAGTGAGATTAAGGCACTGAAAAAGGAGCTAAAGGAACGAGAAGAAACTGCCATGGCTGCAGCCCTTACCCATGCCAGTGTTGTCCTTGCTACAAATACAGGTGCGAGATCCTCCTTTTCTTTGCAGTATTTTACCTCACTTGCGAGGACTCAAGTAAATCATGTGCCCTGCGATGCTGCATCCTGCCAGGACAGGGGGGAGACTTGGTCTTCCTGCTCCAAGCTCCCTGGAGTTCAGGCAAGTTTGCTGCATGCTCTCAAACTCCTCCACAGTGGGATTCTCCCTGCTTACCCTCTGGCACATGGTGATGTTTAGCAAAGAATATGGGTCTGGAAGGGCCTTTGGTGTGAGCCAGCATGGCCCATCTTAGTCCTGAGTAGGAGCTGAGCTTTCAGTGAGTAAACAAGTGCTGTTGGAGGTGTGTAATCTGCTTATTGATTTCTTAAGTCACATGGAATTCCTTTCCTGCTTGGATAATTTCCGTGGCTGATCGAATACAGTATGTGTTTCCATGGCCTGGTCTCAGTCTGCATGTGTTTGATTAGTTCTGTAACTCATCCAAGTCCTGTAAATGACAAGGGACTTAGGGAACAGTTCCAGGTATTTGTCAGGTGGCGCAGTTAGGCACATCTGCATCCGCAAGTGGGAAAGCAATACTCTTGCTTTGGAAAGGGAACATAAGTGCTTAGAGTTTAACACGTGCTGGATTCCTTTTCTAGATCAGATGTGTAAAGCTCTGGGGCCCATTTATAATCTTCAGATTTGGTTGCTCAGGAATTATTTGCTGAAGGGAAACATCATTAATTGGAGGTCATAAAAAGGAAGCCCATGGGGCATTCACAAATTACTAATGTGAAGGTTGAAGGAAAGAGAAATCCTTCCAGTGGGTTATTTGCTGGATTGGCCTCTCACTTCTTTTAATTTTGCCTGGAAAGAAACAAGAGGGAGGTTTCCTTTTTTCAGTTAAACTGGTATTTTGTGTTGACCATTGTGTTGATCGGGTGTGATTTTTGGGAGCTTGCTAACTATATTGAGATTTTAGGGCCTGAAAATGAGAGTTTTGGCTCTGAAAGTGAGAGTTAGGTGCCTAAAAAAGAGAGTTTGGGCTGAAAAAATGAGAGTTTAGGCCCTAAAATGTGAATTTGGGTTCGAAAATGAGCGCTCCGCTTCTGGAGGGTGTTCAGAGAAGAGCCACAAGGATGGGGAGGGCTCTGGAGAACAAGCCTGATGAGGAGCGGCTGAGGGAACTGGGCTTGTTTAGCCTGGAGAAGAGAAGGCTGAGGGGAGACCTCATCACCACCTCCAACTGCCTCAAGGGAGCTTGTAGAGAGGTGGGTGCTGGTCTCTTCTCCCAGGTGATGGGGGATAGAACAAGGGGAAACGGCACCAAGCTGTGCCAAGGGAGGTTCAGGTTAGAGATAAGGAGGAAGTTCTTTCCTGAGAGGGTCGTCAGAAGCTGGACCAGGCTGCCCAGGGAGGTGGTGGAGTCACCATCCCTGGATGTGTTTAAGGAGCGGGTAGACGAGGTACTTAAGGATATGGTTTAGGGGGTAGACAGGAACGGTTGGACGTGATGATCTCAGAGGGCTTTTCCAACCGAGCCATTCTGTGATTCTGTGTGTGTGATTATGGAAATCTGTGCAATTCTGCTTCAGCTAAAGGTGGTGGACAACCAAGGGGCTTGGATGTTGTGTTTTCCTCAGTTCAATAACTTTGTTATTTGTCTGAAACTACGCAGTTTGATGGGAATTATTACTTATGCCAGCCAAAGCGCTCTGTTGCTAGCTTCAGCAGAGAGAATTTTATCACACCAACACACAGGGACACCACTGACCTTTAGTTAATGGGAGTTTGATAAATCAAGCTACAAGGCTGTAAGGGAAGGAAACCATTTGCTCAGCTGCATGCCATGTTGGTACGGTCTTTTTTAGATAGAGACAGCCTTTCTATTTGTTTCTTTTCCTTCCACCTTCAGCGAGGCAAAATTCCAAAGTCACGTTCAAACTGTAGGCCCCATGTTACCAAGGTGGGTTCATATAGGCTGGAAAAAAAATTTTAAAGGAAAACACTGTATCTCAGTTGACAGACTGTAACATCTGCACTGATGCAAAGCTGCAGGAGCAGCGAAGCAAAAGTCACCCCTAAATCAGAGCGGCTTTCAGAGCTGTGCTGCAACAGCACAGGAGCTTTTGGAAAGAAACATTTCTGTGAACACTGTGAATAAAAGTCACCTTGTCTGGCATGCTGGCTTCTTAATCCTCCGTTTGCATTCCCTTTTTCTTACGATTTGCAGTGATGTTTTTGATGCCTCTGGAATTCACAGTGCTGATCACTGCGTGGATCGATGTTGGTTCACGTCTGGATGACAGCAGGCCCTGTGTAAGGGTTATTTGGCTGACATTACAAATGGCTATCAGTGTAAAAAAGACAGCCCTTGCTGTGGTTGTCTCATCACAGTCCCCTGTGCTTTCCCTTCTCCTACTGCCATGAAGGACAGAGCAGCGCAGCCAGGTCAGGAGTGCAGAGGACTCAGGGTGATCTTTCCCTCTTGGGGTCTCCCTTGGTGTATCAGGCAAGGCCAGTCTTGAGTCCCCAGGTTCCAGTATAAATTGGGGAATG
>NW_010193045.1:0-522 GCF_000695765.1 Mesitornis unicolor
GTCATTGGTATCTCAGCAGCAATAAGCTGCCAATGTCTTTTCACACGTTATTTCCAATTAATCTCTTAAACTTGCTGTCCATTTGGCTTATTTCTGATGATCCTGTTTGTCCAGGAATGTCTGCATCCACTCTATTTCCTCAAAGGTATGAACCCAGCTTGTCTCACCCAGAAGCCTTTGTATGTGTGTATGGCAGGACCATGCAGCTGGCCGCCTGTGTCAAATCTCTGTAATAAAAGAGTGCTGATATCTCGAGTTTGGACTCCTTTTTTCCAAAGCTGAAGTCAGGAACAGTCTGAAGTAATTGCCCCTATAAGAGGACTGTTATGCTGGTTTTATCTGTGGGTTTAGGGCAGGAGTGCATGGGGGATGTATTAGGGAATGGACCTGTGCTGAGTCTTCATGTGTGAGTGCCAGTGCCAATGGAAATGATGGATGATCAACAGGGATCTACCTGGGACCATGTCCCCATGACATGGCTGTGGGGTGATTGCTCACAGCTCTGCAGCACCATGTGCTGGA
>NW_010193046.1:0-3487 GCF_000695765.1 Mesitornis unicolor
CCTGGAGCCGCGGCCGGAGCGGGGCTTTGACGGGTGCCGCGGGCTCGGGCAGGACGCGCCGCGGCCGTTGGCCTGCGGGGCCCCGCCCCTGCTCGGGTCAGCTCTCTGGAAAGGGCCGGTGGGGCGGGTGACAGGCCCGATGTCCCCGAGGACGTTCCCTGCCTGCGGGGTGCTGGGCTGAGCAGGCTCTTGGGCTGGGACTTTACCGGGCGGGCAGGGGTGCAGGTGTTGCCCCAGGAAGAGAAGTCTTTGAGTTCTACAGGATAACCAGGCAGACGTGCAGGAAGCTGACTAAGGTTACGGTCTCGTGTTGTCACAGCTCGGCTTCCGAAGGGCTGGGTACTTTCTCAAAAAAAGCATTCTGCAGCCATCCTCAGAGTTTTGCAGGGCTTCCTGGTCAGAGACCGAGCAGTAAAAAAACCCAAAACCACCCCAGCGTTGAATCCGAGTTCTTACGATCTTAGATGTTCAAGAGCACATTCATGTTTTTATTAGGGGTATATGGATGGATGTAGGTTCCTCCTCCTGAGGCTTATGTGTATGGAATGATGCTGGTATTGCAAGTTTATAAAGACGATGGCAGAGATCTGTCAGCTGTGCTTCAGCTTCCCTCAGTTGGCATTGGAGAGTTGAGCTCATACTGTGTTAAGGGTGAGATTTAGTAATGAAATCTAAAGGCCGTAAACAGCTTCCAATAATTTGAGCCTGTGGTATGTAATTCTCATATGTTATTCTGAACATCTAAGAACATTACCTGTTTTATTTGTGATACTTTTCGTGAAAACTTGTTGCAGATGACTGTTAAGATCTTGGCTATGCCGAGAGCTGAATGTGTTTGATATGGGAGCTGAAATTACTTTTAAGGACCTCTGTTGTACTGTAGCTATGGCATCGACTGTCTTGCTGGACTGGTCCTTTACATATAGGAACTGCTGGGTAGATCAGTCTTGTGTATCTTATATACAGAAAGAGTAGGTTGGACATAAAGAAGAGGTTTTTTTCTGTGGTGAAGGTGGTGAGGCCCTGGCCCAGGTTTCCCAGAGAAGCTGTGGGTGCCCCCTCCCTGGCAGTGCCCAAGGCCAGGTTGGACGGGGCTTGGAGCAGCCTGGGCTGGTGGAGGTGTCCCTGCCCATGGGGGTTTGGAAAGGATGATCTTTAAAGGTCTCTTTTCACCCAAAACATTCTGTGATCTTCAGAGGCAGCATACCTACAGAGTCACAGGGTCACAGAATCTCAGGAGTTGGAAGGGACCTCGAAAGATCATCTAGTCCAACCCCCCTGCCAGAGCAGGATCACCTAAACTACCTAGGTTTTACATGCTTTGTAGTGGTCTGGTAACAAGTAGGAATTAGTGCACTGTCTGTGAGTTGTATTCCTTGGATGTTTATCTGCATTGCCTGCCCATTTGCTGGGGGAGTTAATCTCTTTTAGCACAATATGTTTCTATCATTACTTCAGGCTAGCCAAGGGTGCCTTACTGCAAGTGATTGTGGTGTGAACTCATGTATGCATCAGGTTGGAAAGGACCCTCAGAGCGCATCCAGTCCAACCCCCCCTGCACTGAGTGGAGACTTCTTCAGCCAGGCCAGGTTGCTCAGAGCCCCATCAAGCCTGATCATCAATGTCTCATTTGACCTCATTCATGTTTATAAATTTGTAAAGGGTGAGTGTCAGGAGGAAGGAGTCAGGCTCTGCTCTGTGATGTCCAGTGACAGGACAAGGGGAAATGGGAGCAAGCTGGAGCACAGGAGATTCGATCTAAACATAAGGAAAAAATTTTTCACTGTGAGGGTGCCAGAGCACTGGCCCAGGCTGCCCAGAGAGGTTGTGGAGTCTCCTTCTCTGCAGACATTCAAAACCTGCCTGGACGTGTTCCTGTGTGACCTGGTCTGGTGATCCTGCTCTGGCAGGGGTTGGACTGGATGAGCTTTTGAGGTCCCTTCCAACTCCTGATATTCTGTAATTCTGTGATCCTCCAGGGATGGGGCCTCCCCCACCTGGGCAACGCGTGCCAGTGATCTACCACCCTCATGGTGAAGAACTTTTTCCTAACGTCTGATCTAAATCTACCCTGCTCTAGTTTAAAACTAGTTTTATTGTTCCTTGTCCTATCGCTACACATCCTTGTAAAAAGTCTCTCCCCAGCTTCCCTTCCCTTCAGGTCCTGGAAGACTGCTCTGAGGTCTCCTCAGAGCCTTCTCTTCTCCAGGCTGAAGAACCCAACCTCTCTCAGCTGTCCCCATAGCGGAGCTGCTTCAGCCCCTGATCATTTTTGTGGCCTCCTGTGGACCAGCTCCAACAGCATCATGGCCTTTTTGTGTTGGGGACTCCAGCACTGGACACAGCACTGCAGGTGGGGTCTGACCAGAGCAGAGCAGAGGGGCAGAATCACCACTCTCAATCTTCTGGGCTGCAGATGTGCATTGGTGGCTTTTCATCCACCAATACCCCTAGGTCCTTTTCTGCAGGGCTGCTCTCTATCACATCATCCCCCAGTCTTTACTGATAATGAGGATTGTGCCAACCCAGGTGTAGGACCCTGCACTTGGCCTTGTTGAACCTCATGAGGTTCACATGGGCCCACCTCTGCAGTTTGTCCAGGTCCCTCAGGATGACATCCCATCCCTCTGGCATGTTGACTACACCACTCAGCTTGGTGTCATCTGCAAACTTGCTGAGGGTGCCCTTGATCCCACTGTCTATGTCATTAATGAAGATATTAAACAGCACTGGTTCCAGTACGGACCCCTGAGGGACGCCACTTGTCACCTGTCTCCACCTGGACATCGAACCATTGACCACCACCCTCTGGATGCAACCATCAATCCAATTCCTTATTTACCGAATGGTCTACCCATCAAATCTGTATCTTTCCAAACTATAGAGAAGGATGTTGTGGGAAACCAGGTGTCGTACCCACCTCAGAGACAGGGGGAGAGCAACTAAAGTTTTGTAAATCCTCTTGGGTTAAATTAAGGTGAACAAACCAAACGATCAATTAATCATTTTAATGTAAACAATTTGAACTTGGAAAATGTAAAAGCGGTTGGCAGTGTGTTCTTAGTGGAAACCATTTTTAAGAAGGTGGAAAAGAAAAGAGTGATAGGAAAGAGATAGGAAAGATATCTCCCTCCTTGGATCCCATGATGATTCCTCAGTGACAATGATGGACAGACAGGGCAATCCTCCGATGGTGGGTGCACACGTGGCTCCCTGAGTCAGTGGCTCTTATACAGTCTACTGCTCAGATGCCATTGTGTGTTGTGAGCCCCTTCCCCAGATTAGCTCTGTGTGACCTCTGGCCATACCTGGTTATGGCTGGCAACACAGAACTGCTTGTCCTAGGACAGGCAGAGCCTCTGCTTCCAGCACTTCTGTTCTTCTCATTGCTGAGCTTTTGTTATGCAGAACCTGCCTTGCCACAGTGTTTGAGACATTAACTCTTTCAATTCTCACACCGTGTCAAAGGCCTTGCAGAAATCCAGAT
>NW_010193047.1:0-19572 GCF_000695765.1 Mesitornis unicolor
ATATATATTTCATTTTCTTGTTCCTGTGCACAGCCAGTTGTATCAGCTGCACTGGCATTGGCCTTAATACAGATGTATGAAAATGTCCTGGTGTGCTGGTCTCGGAGGTTTACCTGGAGTCGGTGGTTGTAGCTGGGGAGACTGCGATTGCGAAGGGGCAGATTCTTGAACACCTTTCCAGGAGTCAAAATCGTGCTAACAGATCTAATAGGTTATGTTCTTTGCTGTTCAGAAATAAGGAAAATGGGCCAACCTGGTGATACCATGATTTGATCTTGATATGCTCACTGTCTGTTTGTAGGTATAAAATGGCAGGGGATTTTCCACAGCAAAATCACTGGTGAAAATTAAAATAGTATTTATTATTTATGTTCTGTATTATATCAGGAGCCTTGTGCTTAGGATATGATTTGGTTTTGATAAGCAGCTGAGCATTTTGCTTAGTAATTTGTAAGAGATTTGGAATCCTTAAGTATCTTAAAATACCCAAGGTGAGATTTATTAAGACTATTTTTTACTTCTGATACTTTTGTTATTGACAAGTGAGGTTGTTTCCCTTGGTCAACATTTATCCAAAGACATAGAACACTTTGCGTGCTTTTTATGTGCATAAGCCATGGTTATACGTTGATAGCTTTGCACTATCAAATGGCTGCTCAGCTTTATCTTCTTTTTATGAAGACTGCAAGAGAGGGCACGTTTTTCCATATCGTTGAGTAGGTTTGTAAATACCTGTGCTTGCATCCATTATCTGCTGGCTTCAAAATAAAACAGGCCAGATAGCAGAAGGTCCAGCAGAAGAAGGAAGTGAATTAAATCTGAAGAAGCCCAATAGTTTATGTTGTTCATTACTGCATACATCCTCCAATTCAAACGGTCTTCCCTGCTGATCAGTGGCCTCAGAAATAAGATGCTGGGCTAGCTGGACCTCACGGTTTTATGTTCTGAAATAGTGGCTCCATTGAAAGAAGCAGCAGTTTTGCAATATTCTTTTCTTCTTCTTCTGTGCTGCCTTTCTAGTTACTCTTCTGTACCCAGCCTCTTGCAAACTGCATGAGGATCCTTCTGCAATAAATATGAGGATCAGCAATTATTCTGCAGAGCGCCTGTCCTTGAGCTTCTCGGGATTTATACTTTTACTGTGTAAGAGTGAATGTCATCTCAAGTGGGTTCAGATGGAGCAGGTTCTGGACTTCATTCATACACGCTGTTGAACATCCCAATTAAAACTGCTGGAACATGTTCTCACCTGACTGAATTTCTCACTATGGTTCAATCAGCTGTTGCCATCTAGCATAACAAGTTCTAATAGAATAAAAAAAGGCATTGATTTTCAGAGGGGTCTCGCTTGTACTTACCAATCTGAAATGGAATGGTAGTAACTTTCACTTGATATTGCCGTAGTAGAAAACCCAGAAGATTCTTCAGTTTCCAGAAATGCAGTGAATGGTTTGATCTGTCTGATAGTTGCTAGGCACTAAGAACTCTGCAGGGACCGTCGTAGGAAGTGACCTTAGACATGTCATTATTTTAATGTACTTCAGTTATCCCCAGTCCCGTAAAACTGTTTGGATTCATGCAATAAAAAACGCTATTGACAGATATAAAAATTTGCAAATATGGGTACTTTTGCCAGTCATGATTATTGAGGTGCGAAGTGTTTTGAACTGATTCTAGCCATTGATCATGCTGATATTTAACATTAAGACATACACACACATTAAATATGCAATACACATTGGACTCGAATGTTGTTTTAGTAATTCAGCATGAGACTGCTTTATAAAGTCAGAATTCCCTTCTCTTATCCTAAAAAGCTTTGAAACGTAACAGGATTGTTTCAGGTACTGGGAACTGATGGAGCTAAGAATGAAAGCAGAGCAGCAGGTATCCAGTCTTAGCGAGTTGCCAGGAGTTATTGGTATTTCTCCAAACTTGGCTCACTCGTTATTTAAACTACGGCAATCTGATACAACACCTAGTGATACCCAAAGGCAATTTGAACTCTTACTGAAGATCAGCACCACTGAGGTGGATAAAATATGCAGCAATTTTACATCAATTCATTAGGTATGTAAAAAAATTCCAGCACCAAGTACATCATGGTTGGAAATCTTTCTTCAGAGGTCATTTTTATTAATGGTAATTTATATGAAGATTTATGCATTTTTAGGATTTGTAGTGCTTCTAAATTGTTTTGTTTCTTTCCCCAAACCTCGTAACAGGCAAATTTTAAAGAGATTCCAAGATAGTAAAGCTAACCAATAAACCCCACTCAAACAAAACAAAACTGTTTATAAATTTTATTCTCCTAAAAGTGTGTAATTACACTGAAGAGGTTACCTTGTAGGTTATTTGATTAATGTCAGTGAAATTTCTTGTTTGTAATTAGTGCCTTGAGCTCAACTTTCAGAATTTTGTCGTGATTTATACTCTAAGAGTTGGTTGTTTTTTTTTTAAATACCTTTACTTCAAAGGCTATTACAAAATTATTAAATTAAAATCATTAAAGCCTGAATTTGATTAGGAAGTGTAAGAATTAAATCTTTGCTTAGGAAAAAATTACCTGTGCTCTTAATTATTCTAAATATTAAAGAAACCATCCAAAGGTGAACTACATCATGTATGTGTGTTCTGTAGACCTGGGACCCTGTTCTTTTGGATAAGACTCACAAATCTTCGTAGGAAGGATTCTTGTTTGTTGTATTAATTAAAGCAAGGAAACCAGTCTCTGCACTGCCAGGGGAATAATTTCTAGTAGTAAGATTAAAAATTATCATATCTCATAATATATTTTACTGATTTCTGGGACTCAAAGGTCTAAAAGTGGTTTATCGTGGTTATAAATGTATTTTGTAAATGGCACCTAAATATGTTAAGGCAGCCACCTTTGACCTGCTGTAGAATGCAACAGATTACGTTATGAAGGAGAAATAGCACATTAATGAGAGAAAGATATCCAAAATTGAACTTTCAGAAGATAATTTGAGCTGAACTTTTAAACCTCAGGGGTAGATGAGGTTTAGAAAAGTCCTAGTTATTGTTGTGTACGAATCGGTGCTCTCACCGGTAATGCCCACACAGAACACGTGCACGAATGGGTGGAATAAGGTACACAGACCTGGACACGGCCTGACGTGGGTCAGAATAGCAGCAGTGATCTGCAGGGGTCTGTTCTGAAGTAGCTTGAGGAGAAGAAGTGCATTCTCTTCAAGTAGTCATTTCAGGTCACTTGTTCCAAGCAGGTAGGACTGTATGGGTTCCTAGCAGCTTTGTCTTGCACAAAATAACATTCCTGGTTGCTTCTCATGGGATGTTCGTATTTTGACCCTGTGTAAAGAAAGAAAAACAAGTTTTAATTTTTGTCTCCGCTAGAATTTTCCGCAAAGGCCTCTTATTCCCTCTTTGTTGAAGAAGGCAATTATGAATACACTTTAAATGCATATTTAACCTCTTTAATAGAAATTTTCACATTGTATGTATGCATAACTCATTTTCAGAAGACAGATAAGGTGATGAATTGTCAAATTCAAAGCACTGATTTGAAAATGCTATTGGTAATCCAAAACTCAACAACTTTAATCCCTATAGCTAAAAGTTTGGCTTTGAAGCTCAGCAATGAGTTTGTGGTCAGGATTCTAGTGCAAAATAACCCTAGACAAAAGCATCACTCAGTAAGTGAAATCAGATACGCCATATGTGCACATTCAGGACAACCAGGCCGTCAGTCAGCGTGGGTTTATGAAAGGCAGGTCCTGTTTGACTAACCTGATCCTCTATGACGAGGTGAGTGCTTGATGGATGAGGGAAAAGCTGTGGACGTTGTCTACCAGGACTTTAGTGAAGCCTTTGATACCATTTCCCACAGCATCCTCCTGGAGAAGCTGTCTGGGCATGGCTTGGACTGGTGAAACCCAAAAGTCCTCCTTACTGTTGATGTAGCATGGGTGAACGGTGTGGGACTGATGGCTGTGGTCCGTCTGTGTAAGGTGAACACTGGAGGAGTTCCAGTGAAGGACAGAACACCTTAACTTCTGTTATTGTAATAATTGCCTTCCTGAATTAAATGAAATTAATTGAAATACAGCTTTTGCAGTTGAAATCATGTTAAATACATAACTGCTAACTGTGGGAGGATGCTTTTTGGCTGTTACTTATGAAGTAGATGGATGTTGGAGTTCCTTCTATGGCTGTTAAATTTCAGTAAACATTCTTTCAATAATCAATTCTAATCCTGCAGATTTAGAATGTCTGTCCTATTAGATCTAAATTAAATGCACCTCTGTGAACTTTCATTAAAAGCTTGAATTTTCCTTTCCCACCCCCCCTTTGAGATGCGATAACATTAGTAACTGGTAATTCTTCATACTGCCACTGTGTGCACAGGGTCTCATTCACCCCATCCATCTAATTGCAGTTGTTTTAGAATAAAAAACTTCTAATAAAGAAAACAGTAATCAAGCCCAAATCCCAGCATTTATAATACATGCTGCCCCAGTAGGAGTTTTTTTTTTCTTTGAATTTCTAATTAAAAACCTTTTTAAGGGAAGACAGCTTGAGTCTGAAGCTGTCAGGTCTCCCCTTGTCCTTGATGCATACCAGGGGAAAAAAAATAAAAAAAGACAACCAAGAGAGAGGATTTTACTTTTAAAGAAGTTCCAGTTTCTTGACACATTTGTATTCAGATATTGCTCCCTCTTTCTCATGGGAGCACAGCTCTACTCTTCAAACGAAAAAAGAAATAATAAAACACATCAGGAACAGTGGACCTCAGACCCACTCCTTCTCTCCTTGTCTTGGGATGTTATTTCCATATAGAAAGCTACTCTAATGGGACACTTGTAAATGGCAGGGAATTTAGCCCTTGTGGAGTCTTCTCCAGAAATTGGATTTTTGCTTAAGCAAACAGCAAACCATGCAGCAGGGAAAAAGCTATTTATTTGGCTGCCTGTTGAAGAGCCTTACAAAAATACAATTCAGGCTGCTACCATCGGTGAAGTCAGTCTGGTATGCACTGAAAAAAGCACCATTTTACCTCAGGTGGGTGTTGGAGCAACCCTAATACAAGTCCAAATTTTAAAATTTCCTTGTATCAGGGGTCATACAATCCAGGAGTTTTCATTAAGCACTGATTTCACTGCTAGCTATCAGAACACTAATTTTCTGTTTGTGCTTTTAGGTGTCTGTCTAACTTAGAAACTAAGAATCTGGATAGATTGAAAGAAAATCAGGATATTTTCTTTAGACGTTCTTTAATGTTTCAAAGCTCCTCAGTTGAAAGTTGCTATCGATATGAACTCTTGTCTCTGATTTGGACACTTCGTGTGCTTTTATCTGTGCCAATTAGTTGATTTATTAGTAGGAAAAGCTTGTTATAGCCTCTTCTTTGAAAATAGTCCAGCGCAGACTTGAATCAGTTCTGTTGGCTGAAGCGAGTCCCTGTTCCCTGACATCCAGAGCTTTTGGGTCTGGGCCATTTTGGATGCTTATCACTGCTCCAAACTGGGTCCCTTCCCAGTGATTTGGTATTTGGGGGGGGGGGGAAATCTCAACAAAAACCTCCTAAGTTCCAAAAGAACCTGGACAAGCACAGATTTAACTTTGATTTGAAATCTTAATTCATTTCAGCTTTTGTAGTGTATTACAAGAATATATTCCGTTTCTTGTGCTCACTTTTCTAGAAGATTCTTGTCTCACTAAATTCACAAATTTCATGTACAAAAGTCGTTGTACAATGTGTGCTCCATGATCACACTGCTCTAACTCTCTCTTGAGAAAGGGATTTCCTTTCTTTATATACTTCTCTATTTCATTCATCCTTTTGTATCTGAACAGTTCATAAATGTTAATCACTCCTTATTACATCTTTATGAAAGAATGAGATCCCCATTTTATTAATGGAGAGATTAGACAGGGGCTGGAGTTCCATATGACACCTGGATTTTCGTTTTGCCTGGTATAGTAGACAGGGAAAAACATTTTATTGCCTGAAATGGTAGGATTTTGTAAATTAGATTGCAGATTTTCTAGTTCTGTACTAACATATGATACACATAATTAACAATTAAGTTAATTGTGATGTCACTAACAGAGCTAGCATCATTTCAGTTGGGACTAGAATCCAGTGGTGTGGAGCAGCCTTTATTTTCCCTTACCTCCTCTTCTCTTCCTTCCTTATTTTCTCATCCCTTGCCAAGCTTTGATTGCCAATACAATGAGACTGCCATTTCCTTGCTCGTATCATGATGGCAGAACAACTTAAGGGAATTTTTGGGATGATTATGGTGATTATGATGGTATGTAATTTTTTGGGCTGCAGGATTCAGTTTAGGTAATCTGAGTAGTTCTTCTATTGTACTTCACATTTTTAGTTCTGAATTCATTAAATTCTTTAATGAATATAAATATGTACAGGTGTAAAAGTGATGAATGTTATACACCCATTCAGCTGTTTAGATATTTTATTGTTATTAGACACATGTGGCTCTCTGAAACTGAAACATAACCAAGATTTTCTTTCTTGGTAAATTGGTTATCAAAATATTATGTTTCAGATGAAATCTCATCCATGCTCTATATGATACGTTGGTCTCTCTTCAACAGTTTTCTAGGCCTAAACGTGTTCTATGTGATCCTGTAATTTTTTAGTGGTCCTAAGCTGTATTTACAAGAAGTCGATTGTTCCATGTGTAATTCTACTTTCAGAACTATGGTGAAAAAATATCTTGCATTATTTCATATTAATAATTCAAGCATACGCGTTTTGTTCCCAGAGCAGATTAGCAGAGTGAAGAAAAAGGCAAGAATCTCCTTTTGTTTCCACCTCTCCTCCATCACTTGCATTGCACCCATAGGTATTCCTCAGGCAGCAGAAAACCCTGACTGTTCGAGCTGCTCTTTGCATCTGAAGCAGAAACGAGTTGAACGGGGAGGGAGGGCGGTGGAAGGAGAATGGGACCGGGGGAGCTCTCCGTGAATTGTTCCGTTGTGACGTTGAAGCGCTGCTTCAATTAGGGCTGAATGACTACTCACAACAAGGGAGAGCGGCCTTTGGAGTTTTGACGGGGAGGCAGGTGATGATTAATTCGTTGGCATCTTTCTGTTCATCCAGATAGAGAGTCGACTCAAGTGCATTATGGAAGACGAAATAGCTCAATGAATTATGCTTCCTCTCCATTACGGAGTGAAGAAACTGGCATTAACAAAACTCCAGAGTGAAAGTCACGGTATTTGAGAGTTCTCTAAGCACTCAGTTCATGATCATTCAGGAATTATTCACAGGCTAGGGATGAGCATGTCCATTAAATTGTGATCTTGAGACTTCTAAGCAGTGTGTGATTTCCTGATGATATTTTTCAATTACATGTAATAGGATAGATGTGAACTCTCATATCTCTTCACCTTTACGGTATTTATAGTCACACGTCCCATAAATTAAACCATTTGCAATTACATATAACATTTTATTCTGCTAACTCGTGATATGCTTCTTCATACTTATTAACACACTTCCTTGGTCCTGTTTCTGACAACTGGATTGGCTTTAGGAGTCCCTGTTCAGTTCTAATGCCATCACGTTTAGGCTGCATGTAAATTTAATGGAGGGGCACCTCCAGGGACACCTCCACCAGCCCAGGCTGCTCAAACCCCGTCCAACCTGGCCTTGGGCACTGCCAGGAAGGGGGCACCCACAGCTTCTCTGGGCACCCTGGGCCAGGGCCTCACCACCTCACAGGGAGGGATTTCTGCCTGATATGATATCCAGTCTAAATCTTCCCTCCTCCAGTTTAAAACCATTGCTCCTTGTCCTGTCACTACGCACCCTTGTTAACAGTCTCTCTCCAGCTTTTCTGTAGCCCCTTCAGACACTGGAAGACTGCAGTAAGGTTTCCCCAGAGCCTTCTCTTCTCCCCAGGAAATTCCTGATCCATGAAATTGTTTTACTTGTTAAAAAAATGAAACAAAAAGCCCCTGTAAAATTACTCTGTGGATGTTGAATTAACAAAACGTATAACAGCAGCTATTTTAATATATATATACACACACATATAGATGAATATCTAAATATATGTATATGAATATTTAACAAGAGACCACTTTTTTTTTTCCCATTAGTACATTCATAGTAATAACAACTTTTCTGCTGGTGTCACATGAAGTTGGACCAGGACCCCAAATATAAGCTAGGTTCTGGATCTGATTCTACTACTATTTTCACACATTAGAAGTTCTGGTTATTAAACATATGGGGGTGTTTTCATAGCAAGACCCTCTCCAAATTTGCTACATGTGTAATATACTATCAGCTTTTCATATTTTCTGCAACATTTAGTGTAATATTCAAAAAATGCTTTAAAAATAAGACAGACTACTGAACACTTACTACTGGTGGGACTGTAAAGGTATTAATTCAGCCTGAACTGCAGGGTGAATTCCTTTGAATTTAACTGGATGCCGGCAAGATAAGAAAGTTGTAAGAACAGTTTTTTAGAACATAATAGACTGCTGTAAAATTAAAGGAAAGAAAGGTTCCCTTTTATTAAGCAAAAGAAATTTTAAAACGCTGGGTTTTTGTCTCTGCGGAAATCTCTGCTGACTTTGTGATACGTCTTTGTTGTGATATATAGGCTGTATATTAAAACATTACAGAATGAAAAAGGCATTATAATTTTGGGGCGTTTGTAATGAACATTCTCAGATTTTTGAAATATTTCCTGTGCTTGTGCCAGATGATACCGTCTATGTTAATACTAAAAGATTTTATTCTAATAACACGAAGTATAATTGAGAGTGAATGTGTATGAATTCTCAATAGCACCGGGGGGGGAAATGCTCCAAAGGCACAGCAAATGTATGCATTTTGTGTTTTAGGGGAATAGCAGTGCAATTACTGTATAACCCTCACTTACCAACCGTTTTAACCTCAATTTAATGTGTGTGGCAGTTCTCCCAGAATGACCTTGATGCAGCACTGAATGTTTTGCATTCTTTAACAGGCTCAAACAGACACAAAGAAATGTAATCCCACTTAATGGGATATTATATCCAAATCTTATTTAACGTTTCAGAAGTTGTATTTATAGAAAACTTCCATCTATTTACAGTATATTAAGCAAAATCCTTTTAGCCAGAGCCGAGCACTCTCAGCATTGTGCCAAGCAGCTGATCAGTGATTAGTTTGTACATGGAGAGATGCTATTTAAAGACTTGCAGGCTCCCTTGAAGTCAATGGTACCCTCCAGCCAAAACCTGACACAGTGCAAATAATACACAGGGTATTCTGTACAGGCTTCAGTGGCACGCCGCTGGTTTTGAGATCCCTCAGAGGCATCTGCAGCCTCAGTTGTATGAGCCAGGCCTTTGTGCATCGCTACCTTTGAACACTTCAAATGCTGTACAATGCTACCAGGGCCATGGAGGAGCTGATCTTGAAGTCCACTATTAAAACTCCCCTCAAGGACATTTTCATTAGAACTTTGTACATGGGCAGTTCAAAAGGCTCGGCTATTGATTTTTGCTCAGAAGTCCTCTCTCTCGTCTGGTATTGTTCAACATTTTGACAGGATTTCAAAACCCCCAAACTGTGGCAGCAGAAGGTTCCAGCTCGGATTTGATGCTGTTCATTTGATTTCTCCAGGCCGCATCCTTCCTGTGTCCTTGTCAACACTACAAGGAGAGGAGCCGTCTTAGAAGATCTGCTAAAAGGCAGAAGCAATTTCACAGCAATCTACAAAAAATCTGACCTTTCCACATACAGAAAATCTCTCTTAAGTAAATAACCTTTTTAGCTGTAAAATTTTGCTGAGACATTCATTTATCAAAAAAGATAGATAAAAATCACTCCGTGTTTATCTCCTCACCATTTAAAAATTGCATTAAAAAAGCACCTACCACCGGTGCTTGTGGACTGTGGTGAAATGCCTCTAGCAAACAAAATAATTTTATTTTCAATAGAGGTGTTGTTAGGAAGTTTGTGGTGCTGGAAGAGGAGCAATTAGTTATCGCCATCTGCACTTCCTGTCCTTACTCCTGTTACCATTTCCATGGACACTGTGTAATGAGGTTCATTTAGCCTCAGCTGCATCTCCAGGACATATAGTAGTTCAAAATTAATAGGATTTATGAAGAAGTTAATGAATGAGCAGTGTAATTATTTCTGTTTAAGGAAAAGCATGATCTACTTGATCTTTATGAAAAATACTGCAGGTCTTTTAATTGCGGGGTGCTTACACACTGCATTGATCATTGACAAGGCTGACATTTTCTCACCTTTCACTTGATTTCACTGAACACATTTAGAAACAAAAAAAAAAAATCAAGATAAATACCTTTCCCAAGGTAGGGGTAACCACACTTTGTGTTGAGAAGAGATTCGTTCCAGCCTTTTGAAAGCCTTTTTTGTCTTTTTCATATACATTTTCATAGTCTGTTCCATTTTATTTTATTCATGGTCTTTATTACCATTCCCTACATGACTTCTGAATTCCTAAGCTCTCAGACTTCAGAAGAACATTTATATAGGTACTTGTGTATGTAAAAGATAATTATTACAGCTATTCCTTTTTCAGCAAGAGAAGTAAGCACAGCTGATTTACCCAATGTGCTTAAGTCTTTATTTCCAAGACAGAAACATTTCCGCACATGGGTGGGTTAGCCAGCAGAGAAATCTAAGATACTACCAAGTATGTCTGGTATATTAATAGTAATATTTTAATTAGCCTGTTGGTGTGTTTTAAGACCTCTTTCCAATTAATAAGATTTCATGGAAGGGAGAGAAGCTTGTCTGTGTCTATCAGACTTCAGTAGCTTGGAATTTTAGGATTTTTCCTTATTAGAGCATTTCTCTGCATGGTATGGCTTCAGTTTAATATGGTGTGAAAGGGAGAGATCATTTCCATGGAGCTGCTGTTTCTCAAGCCTCAACCAGGCTGTGGTCTCTCAAACACAATAGGAAAACACAGCGTATAAAGAGAGGCATCTTCAGCCCCGGTGATGGTGCTGGGTTTTTTTTGCCAAGGCTGAAAGAAGCGATCAAAAGACACTGATCTGTTAAAAGGCAGGCCCCAAATACATTGCTGCACTTGTACAATGACAAGAGGCAGCTTGCAGTATGTTAGGGAAACAGCCGAGCTGGGAAATGGGATTCGGAGGCAGATGCAGTGTGAGAGTTTTGTGAAAGCCTTAACAGCAGATCTGCGCTACACGAAATTGAGGTCAACCACACACGTTTTGTAATCTGGGCCACTTGAATCTAAAATACGAAATGGCGAAATCCTCTTTTTGCTCCCGTTCTCATAGAGAAGCTCCAAGATTTCCTCCTTGTCTTTGGCCGCACACCAGTGTTTCTGTGGCTGGTTTCTGTTTCTTGCCTCACATCCTGGCACAGGGATTTTCGGGAGCGTTCAGCCAGCGAGGGAAGCCTGCTCTGCACTCGTCCTTTCGGATACCAGCTGATGAGATGGCTGATTTTCAGTTCCACTGATCCTTCCTAGCGAGCATTTTGCCTCAGTTTGTGGTATAAATTACCCCAATGCCAGTCTGTGATGCTGTTGCGTTATTATATTGTATATTATTATTATATTGCATTATTATACTTGAACCCACAGCCTGCGTTCTCCTCTTTTGAAGTCACCGTGTCTATGAAGCTTGGTATGAAATACCTGATCATATTATTTTTAATTTTATTTCTGTATTAAGATAGTGCTCAAGAGATGGAGTTAATTCAGAGAGTTAGCTCAGACTTTTTCCTCTCTTCTTAATAAAAGCAGTTTTACTTGGAGCAGGATGCAGCAAGGAGGGCATTTCATTCAGGTGAGTATCAACGTGAATATACTGAGGTGTATTTAGTTCTGGTCTGTTTGTGAAAGTCATGTTGTATTCATGAAAAATCAAACCAACAAGTTAAAACAACTCGACTTGCAGCATTTCATGACTTTATCACTAATATGCAGGAATTACATCTTTTCTTTTCGGTTGTACAACTCACTATTCCATCTCAGACTGAAATATCATTCTGAAACTCTGAACTTTAAAAAAATGTGCAATAAACAGCATTTCTTTCTTTTCTCTCTCCTTTCCAGAACTGCTGAAGTACAGATAACTTTTGTCCAAAATTCTAGCTATTCTTCAAACAGATTACTTCCCTTCTTCAGAAACCCCTGATAATGATATCTTCAAATAATTAACAATTATTGCCGAAAAATAAATGTCTCTAAATTTCAGACTTGGCCTTACATTTCCAGTGAACTGGGAATTCCTGTTTTCCATGTTAAATAAAGTGAAGAAACATATTCTAATTATCCAAGAAAGCGATCAATACATTTATAGTTATGGCATCTTAATTTACCAGAGGGTGGTGTTAGGATCGATAAAACACCCTGTGCTGTTCTTTCTCCCTGTGACCTGGGTTGTGCTCTTGGGAAGCAGGGAGATGGTCTTACAGAAGTGCATTTATCTTACTTCTCATGCTCAGATGTTTTTCGGAGTTGATGAGAACAGGAGGCTGTAGAATGGCATAGAAACAGGTTTCTGGTGTGGAAGGAGGCTGGAATGAAGATGCTTTGGTGAATTTAATCTGTTTATAGTCGTCGTGAATGATCCGAGGAGTTTCCTCTTGGTTTCTGATTAAGTAATTCTAAAATGTTTTGACAGCATGTTGTACTTTAATGTCCACGGTAACGTGGCTTTGACGTGCTGCACCCTCCTGTCTGTACACACGTACACATCTCTGTTGCCATTAAAAATGAGGAGAGTGGAAAAAGCCGACAGCAACAAAACCCCATCCATCAGGTGACAACTTGTGCAGAAAGCTGTGAAGTCCTCCTCATAGCAGGACCAAATGGCTGTAAAAACACCATATGACTGCGCTTCCTGCTCCTTGGTGGGACCAGAGCTGATGCAGGACTGGGCTGCAAACCAAGAGAGGGAATAAACAAATTCCACTACCGTTTGGAGCTCAGATTTGAGAAAATGCTGTCCAGAAGGATCGAGTGTGGGAGAATGGAACAGATTTATTTAGAAGAGAAAAGGACAAAGAAAATAGAAGATATAAACAAGGAAAACCAGGATGCAAAAATTGAGAGTTTCAAGTGACGTGATTCACCACTTTATTGAAACACTTTCTTGGCAGTGTAACTCAATGAAATTCAGTGAAGTCGAACTGGCAAAAACCCTAGTGATTTTAATGAAGACGTAGTAGAATTAAACTGCTCAAGCAATTTGGACAAACGAGCTAAAAGCTTACTGACAATCGGGATGTCCTAAAGGGAACAAAAATTGCTCTCTACAGGAAGGAGGTGTCAAATCATTTTTATTTGGTTTAATATTGCCCTCCTTTAACATTCCAGATAGGGAAAATACTAGGGGTTAGTTCATTCCCTTGTTTCAAAAGGTTTTATTTTGTCTTAGAAGTTGATGAAAAGAATTTCATGGACTGGAACAGGCACTGTCTCGGACCCGGATAGAAGAGGGGGTGGTGAGCAGGTATCTCTCCCTTTGGTTCCTAGGTGAGCACAAAGCTTCGGTTCCTAGCTCCACAAAGCCATCCCATGTCTGGTTTGGTCCATTCAGAAATTGGCTTCTAAAGCCTAGCAGAATTCATTGCTGCGTCTCACTTGAACAAAACTATCGGTGTTTTCACCTTAGAGATCACATTTGCATGCATTCACAAGCTCTTCTTGGCTTTTTACCTGATTTCAGATTTTAGCTATTAGTTCTTAATTATACAGTATCTGAAGGGTTTAGAAAAGCTCGTATTTTTTCTACTGGCTTAAATCTGGGCACAGGTCTACATAACATTATTGGAACTGCATGCTAGCTAGTGTTATTTAACTTATTGCAGCTATTGTCCTTAATACTGGACAGTCCAGCACAGCCCAGCATTTGAAGGAACCTGAAATATTTTAGTGTAGCATTACATAAAGCATTTGCATACAAATTAACTATAACGAGGCAGTGATGTGATGGACGTATTTTTTATACTGGCTTAAATCTGGGCACAGGTCTACATTATTGGAACTGCATGCTAGCTAGTGTTATTTAACTTATTGCAGCTATTGCCCTTAATACTGGACAGTCCAGCACAGCCCAGCATTTGAAGGAACCTGAAATATTTTAGTGTAGCATTACATAAAGCATTTGCATACAAATTAACTATAACGAGGCAGTGATGTGATGGACTAGCTAGAACTCAAAGCAGGCTGAGTTCTAGACACTTGACCATACCTGTTTCTTATTCTATTTATTCCCTTTAAGTGAAGGAAACTGCAGTTTTTATGGATTTTATGGGACTGCCAAGAGGATTAAGGAGCAGGAGCGTGTGTCCTGTGAGGAAAGGCTGAGCCTTGGGACTGTTCAGGCTGGAGAAGAAAAGGCTCAGGGGGCAGGGCTGTAAAAATACCTGTAGGGAAGGTGCAAAGACGATGGAGCCAGGCTCTCTTTGTTGGTGCCTGGTGACAAGACGAGAAGCAAAGGGCACAAACAGAAACACAGGAGGTTCCCTCTGAACAGAAGGAAAAGCTTTTTCCTATGAGAGTGAGCGAGCAGCTGGAGGTTGCCCAGAGAGGTCGTGTACTTGGAGGTATGGCCATTTAGTGATGCTGTGAATAATAATATTCACACTTTTGTAATAGTAATGTTTACATTCTGCAACTCACAGACCAGCTTGGTAATTCTTTAATGTAAACGCGCTATAGAAACCTTTCATTTACAGTGAAGAACAGTCATAAAGGTAATTTTCTACTTCGCAACAGTTGATGAAGATTTGTTGGCACCGTTGTACAGATGAGGAAGTTCAGATGCAAAGCGAGATTTGCCCAATTTTATTGTGGGTTTGTGACAATGACAGGGACACCACCAGTTCCCCACTTGTCTACTGGCTTAAGTGGAAAGTGGCGATTTCATGGCTTGTCTGTACAGGGATTGCATGAGACCGGGTGGTTTGGTACAGACTTGCCACTTCCCTCACTCTTCTGGTTGGTGCGGCTTGGCCAGACTCCTGCCCTTGTTTGGATGCAGTAGTGCTTGTCACCTTACCCGTAAAACTTTCCTGCCGATTCCTAAATCACTCATCTTCTGTTTGTGCAGTTGACTTTGCGACTTTTGGTCTCCAATCTTTGATCCATTAATTTCCTCATCTATCTTCTGTTTCTGCCTTACCCTTTTTAATTACCTCCATTGCTTCTCTCAGTTTATCTTGTAGTATTTTTTTGTGCCATCATCTCGCCTTCAATCCCTTTTCCTGTACTGTTTGTCCCACTTTCCTGTCCTGTTTAATCCATTGTATTCGGTTCCTTCCATTTCACGCTGCGTGACAAATAGTTCTTACCTTTTATATCGCACGCTATTCCGGTGTGTGTGCAGATAACCCTTTCTATTAGCAAAAACTTGATATACTGAGCTCAAATTTGATTGTGTCAAAGCACAGCACATGAATACTGGCAAATTGAGTCTCTTATCTTCTGAAATGAAAGCTTTTTTTTGTCCTCCTAAAAAAATACTGACCCCGAGAGCAGTAAGAGAAGCACTTTTCAGAGACGTTGCTAAATCTTGAAAACTTACGGTTTGCCTGGTGTTACAGTAAAACAGTTTGTGTGGAACATTAACAGTGCAATATGAATCAGTGAGTCTGCAGAGGAAGGTAGGTGACAGCATTTCTATTTTACAGTGGTAGGAGAGAAGCACAGAAGAGGGTAATCATAAAAGCCAACTCTTTTTTAGCTAACAGTAGTTGTACAGTGGCTGTGATATTGCCAAATTGATTCAATTTTGGAAAATCTTGTGTTCTCCTAGTGCATATGTTGATTTTGGTTGTTCCTGTCAGCCTGACTCTAGCTGTTCTAGTGATGGTATCAGAGCTGCTTGCTGGTATTTCCACACTGGAACAACCCCATGGATGCTGCCAGACAAATGTGTTGTGTAAATCAGAGTCGAAACGTGGGCTCAATATTGTGCTCTTCCCCTTTTACTGTGCATGTCATTTGGTGACCCCAGATTTTCTTTCATTTTCTTTTAAGTTTGCCATCTCAGGTTTTTTAAAGCCAAAGCAGGAAGTCACCTAGCTTGACATCCTTTACCACCTTCTCTAATTTTGGTGCCAGTCTCACACCCAGCAGCATTGAGACAGAAGGAACCCAGTCCTGACTATAGCTGGGTTGTGCCTGACAGATGAGACCAGAGCCCAGAAGAGCTATTGCTGACAGAAGTGGTAGATATTTTCCACTTCTTTGCATTTGAGATTAATACAGTGATGAATTAATTTTCCATTCGATGACTAAGAAGATTAATTCGTAAGCAGTTTATCTCTGGAATCCTTTTTTAAGCAGGAGTGGTACCGTGCCCCGTTAGCATTACTTGCTAGTGACAATTTGAGCTAATTTCAATTTCAGCTATTAATTTCAGCTGTAATTTTTCACTAAATTTGTTAGCTGACAACCTACGTGATAATTAAATATTATCGCTGTTTTAATGAGGTATGAAACACATGATGGTCAGACGCATGATGTGCGCAAACTTAGAAACCTTAAAAAATACACCTAAGGGAGGATGCTGTTGAAGTCAGTTAATAAATAAAGCGCAGATTTAAACAACACTGGGACTCATCTGTCTTTCCGGACAGATAATCTAAATGATAATCTAAACATCAGCTGAAACAAGAGCTTGTCTCTATAAACACTTCCCTAATTCTCAGTCTTTTTCTTACTGAATTAAAATGTGCATAAATTTATGACTGGATGTTTATAGCTTTACCATGTGCGTACCTTACAAATGCCGTTAGCTGTTTCGTCTTTTAAGTCTATTAATTAATACATTATGGGTAGTATCTCCAGATGTGGTTTAGATTTAAATATGTTAGATATAATCACAGCCAGATGTGTGGTGAATGATCTGCAAATGGCAAAACATTTCTCATAGGGTTATATATATTATGATAGTGGATAGCTATAAGGTTATATATATTATGATAAGGGATAGTATGGATGTGTATGTGATCAGTTGTCTCCACATCTTGCCCTAGGTCTAAATGATTCTGTAGTCCTGTGTCCATCAGCTCACTGTAGGATTTTACAATTGAGTTTTAGGAACTGAACGCTGTTTCAGAATATCACTTGCTTTCTTTCCATGTGAAAATGATATAAAGGTGGAAGTAGAACAGATTTCCCTGGTGCTGCTGGGTTTGCAGAGCTGTATTTCGGTTGCCTTCCGTGTATTCTGAATGCTGAACCATCAGTAAAGAGTAAATTGGAGCTGCAGGCTTGCTTTTAATTTGCAACATGTCCTAAGGTCTCCTGTTTAAAGAAAGCAGTTCATTTCTTTACCCCAACCTGTTTGCACAGGAATTTAAATTGATGGGACAGAAAAGATCAGTGAAGGAAAGGAAAAAGGTTTTGGCAAGGAGTCTCCCTGTTGTGCATTTCTCATTTTGTTTCCATCCTTTCTTATGAAGTTTTGTAGCATTCTTTGGTATTTATGAAGTTTTAGCTTACATTAGGTAATGTGAGCTCCAACAGGTAGCGTTTATGTGGTAGAGTCTAGCATTTAGTTTTTGGAAGACGTGAGTATGGTGAGACATTTAAAACGTGCAAAACATAGAAACAGGAAATCTTAATTAATGAACTTAGTGAACTGTGTGTCAGCTGCTGGATTGTCTGTTCACCTTTCAAAAGTGCCTGTGGTCATTTATTTTCCCCACTTTGAGATAAATGCTTTTTTTGTCCTTGCAACCTATGCGAAGGGCCAAGAAGTCAACTGTCCCTTTCTCTGTGCTAATTAAGCAAATGAACTGAAGGAGAAGGAGAAATCCATCCTGACAACTTTTTGCGTGATTCTTACCAATGTCAAAATTCTGGAAATACAAAAAGAAGAAATACGTACTGAATGAAAATGCATTGTGCAGGACTGTGAGCTCTGAGGACAATTTAAACTGGGTTAATACAGCAGTGGTTAAAGCAGCGTGCGAGAGTTGTTTGCTGGAGCTTGTGTCCTCTTTGCATCCGCGTTCCACGCCAAGCCAATTCTCCTGGTGAATGTAACTGAGAAGTTATTTGTGCCAGTATTCGCAATTCCGATAACGTAAACTGAGTGCCAGCTCTTGAATATGATGAGAAATAATTCATAATGCCTTTGTCAGATTATTGGAGGACATACATATGTATTGAAACTGGAGGAGTAGCTGTAAAATTTGAAGAATTTTCTTAAGCACCAAGAGACTCGTATACGTCAGGAAAAAAGTGCAGTTGTTCCCAGTGTTTCAGACCTGAGAAAACCCACTGCAAATTGATCCTTGTGCCCGAGATCAAAGGGTGTCCGTGTAATTCTCAGCATTATTCGCAGGAGATGACACCCTTCTTAGAAGATAATACTGTGAACAGATAGAAACTTTGCCAAAAGTGATCTTATTTTTGCGTTTAAGCGTTGCAAGCTTGAATTTAAACATTAACTGTCATTACAGAGACTTGAATAGAACTTGTGTATGTCAGTGGATTAATCATGATTGACTGATTTGCTTGGCAGCATATTGCCAGTATTACACTCACAAACAGGCCCTGTCCTAGATAACTTAGAGTGGGGAAAAAAGGACAAGAGGAGGAGGCAAAGGTAGAATAAATAAAGATAATTCCAGTTCCAGAGGGTTTTTGTGTGTGTTTCTGTGTGCATTAATGAGAGGGACTACAGTGCAGAAAAGAAACTTAAGGGAGGGGAACTTGGAAGGAAAAAATCAGAAGGAAACAGTGCTGGGGAAAGAGGTAATAATATAGAAAATGAAGTTGAGATAGTTGATGGAGAGAGAAGAAGAGCAATTGCATTGTCCTTTAAGAGAAGTTTCATTCAGAACCAGAGAAATTTCTTCGCAGCCACAGGTTTGTGAATTATAGATCTATGGAATAGGAATACGTACGGCAACCATAATACCATGGTTTTTTAATACCACAAATAACTGGCTACACTATGTAAACTTCATGTAATCATTAACATTGTCCTTGTCATTTTATTGAAATTAGGTTCCTTGAGTAATTAATCAATTAATTTGAAAGCATGACACAGTCTTGAAAAGTCAAGTCATTTATGGATAGCTTATGATCACAACTAGAGGTAAAATGTGGTGATTTTTCTATTTACTGGGTTGTTGGCTGAGGTCTTGTCTTGGAAAAACACATTAATTTGTCCTCTGCTTGGAGATTGTCTGTGTGTTTTGGGTTTTTCTGGTTTATTGCGGTTTCGAGAGAGAGCAAATGCATCGTGGCTTTGTTGTCCGTGACCTGGTAGATCAAATGAGCAGGACCCCGAGCAGCTCCGTGCTATTTGCGTTTTGAATCTGAATAAAGCACTGTGCGTTGTTTTCGGAAACACAAATAGCAGTTCAGGAAAAGAGATCATAATTATTAATAGGAAGGGTCTGCTGGCTATTTTATATTTCTCATCTGTTTTTTGATTTCACAGCCGCAGCCTCGATGCTTGGTTTTTTTCCTTGTGATTTTAAGACTAAAATGCAGTGATACCAACTACAACAACTCCCACTTCTGTGGGTTCTGAGCCTTGCTCACCATTACTGTGATACTGGTATTTATTTTCCCT
>NW_010193047.1:19603-22931 GCF_000695765.1 Mesitornis unicolor
ACAAATAGGTTTGCGTGCGTAACAAAAGGATAATTATAAAACTCACATAGAATTTTGGTTTATGAGGCCAAGTATTTTGAGAGCCAGAAGGCACAGTGAGTGCTTTATGATTACATTTACCAACAGCATGACAACACACACGTCAGTGTATTCAAAGGAAAACATAATCAGGTAGCCCAAGGAGAACAATTATCTTTCATACTAATTGGCAAGTTCCTTTTAACCTTTAATTAACTGTGAATTTTCAATAGGTCTGAATAGTCTTGTTAGGCTTCTTGCTGGTAGAAGGTCATGGAAATATCTTTTCTCCTGATTGCACAGATGCGGTATAAATAAAATATAGGTGCATATACAATATATAAGGTCATAATCCTCATTTGCACTTTGAAGTGTATGAAAATCTTATACCGCTGAAAGCCCTGGTGCTGCCAGGAGTTTTTACTTGCAGCTTCAAAAGAAAATTCAAGTAGATTTTGCATTCTCAGTTTGTTTCTCTTGGCACATTTTTGATACAATCAGCAGCAGTTACTTGAAAGGCTCAGAAGTGATTAGCATAGAGCCTAATGCGCCTTCTTTAGATGCCGTCCTAGAGAATATTCCCCGCAGAGCAAAGGTTAAGATGCATAGAAGAAACAAAACACCGATCTCCTGAGTGCCGAGTTATTCAGCATTCTAGAGGCGGCCTCCTTTCAGATGCGCTACTCCCTTTTGGTGGGTGGTTTATCATAGAAAATACAAGAAATGCTCCGATTCCCAAACGTTTCTACTGTAGTATCTCTGCAAACAGCTATCTGGCAATGCAACTTGTTCAGGTTCATATGTATTTGCCATATATATAGCTGTAAATGAAACCTGTAGGCACATAAAAAGGGTGTTGGAAAAGAAATGGGTTGGATCGCAAGCCCTGAGACACCACATTTTGTGGGCAGTAGCAATGAGTAAGACCTGAGGCCATTCCAGCCATATGGGTTCCACTGATTTGTTCACTGATGAAACAAAACAGGTAGCAAAGCAATACGCATTATGCATGGGATGAGTCAGTTCTTGTTTCTAGCCTTGGTCAGGTGCCAGTTAAAAGGTAATGGGGAATCCTACTGTAATGGTTGAGTCCTCAGCATCCACCAGGCTTGTGATCAACTTTTTCCTGTGCTTTTTGTTTTCAAATTATAGTCTTGTCATGCAGCTGATTGTATTTAACTATCTTTGTTATATAGGTGCTGCTAAAACTACTATTTTTGTACTTTTAGGCCTTTTTCCTAGTCAGATTGAACTCATGAGTTGCCTTTTTTCTTGCTTGAATCATCGTTCTGATACGCATTCCTTGTTGTCTTACACCAAATTGTTGCCAGTCTCTTACCAGCAGCAATCTGGTGATCACAGCTTTGTGTTAGTGGAGATTCTGATTATTTGAGGCATAAGGAGGAAAGGGATACGTGCAGTACGACCCAGATATTCAGGGCCATGAGAGATGGCCAGCCTCATGCATAGCAGAATGCAGCTCTCTGAATGAAGACATAGAGGTGAGGCCGACCATGGCGTTCCTTATTCTTTCTATGCATATCCAAAGAGCTACCTCTTCTCACTTCTGTCTCATACACTGTATGCATAACCTAGCAGAACTAACTGATGAAACCCTTTTCACCTCACTATATAAGATAAAAACCTATTTTGATGAAGAAAGAACATTTTCTAGACAGGACAAGAGCTCACTGGCAAGCTGGTTCCTAAATTGCTGTGGTGGAAAACTGGGTACTACACTGCTGTCTATGAGCAAAGTGAGACACAGAGTAAACAAGATATAACCTAGCAGCTGAACTGATTTTATAACACCTCACTGGGAAAAAAGAAACCCTTGAAAATTTGAGGAACCATTTTTTTAAAATCTTGCTTTATTTTTCCCTTTAAGAGAAGAGAATTGAGGAACCCTTTTTTTAAAGTCTTGCTTTATTTTTCCCTTTAAGAGAAGAGATTTTACATTTGCTGCAGAAAGCATCAAGCACCAGGTGGCTGGGTTTGCTTTTGTTCCAGTCTGTGTTTCAGAGTTGAGCCTTGTGAACTAATGGAGTGATCATCAGAGCTGTTTTCCTTGCACGTCACTCTCAGTGACTGGCTGGGAGTGCTGTCAAATGCAGGTGCGAGCCAAAAATTAATGAATTATGAGGATTTGCGGTGGTGGTTTGTGAAGCATCATTTGCTGGTTGTGGCTGTGTTGATCTGCTTTGTTATGGCTCAGTTTCTGTCTCAGAAGCATTCTCTCGCATGGTTTTGTTTTCAAAGATTCCTCTCAGTCCGAGTAACACTTCCTTCGTTTTCTTTCTGTTGTGTGAAAGTAGCTGTTCTGAAGGAAAATATTATTTAAAGATGCTAATGTATTATAAGATGTGAAAATCCTTTATTTTAGTAAAGCACATTCTCAACATCATAGGGGTTTCTTCTCTGTGAAGGTAAAACTAGACCACTTTTCCCACTCTTCCCTGTATTTGACATGGCTGATCCAATCTAGGACAGGAATCACTGTCTTTTCTTGTTTTTTTTCCTATATCATCATCTTTAGAAAGCTAACGGGTACACTTTCAAACACTAATTCGTGCCTGTATAAGTACACATAATGTATGGGATGGCATCCAGAGGGACCTGGGCAAGTGGAGAAGTGGGCCCAGGGGAACCTCATGAGGTTCAACAAGGCCACGGGCAGGGTCCTGCACCTGAATTGGGACAAGCCTTGTTACCAACACAGACTGGGAGGCGATGTGCTGGAAAGCAGCCCTGAGGAAAAGGACTTGGGGCACTGGGGATGAGAAGCTGGACGTGAGCCGCCAATGTGCATCTGCAGCCCAAACCCAACCACATCCTGGGCTGCATCACAAGAAGTGTGGCAGCAGATAGCCAGGAAAATGAATTAGATGTATTTCATGACGTATGCATACTGTAACCTCTAATGGTGATTGATCAAAGCAAAGAATTGGCTTCTTAGATCAAATAGGTGAGTATAGACTATTGTAGGAGAGCAGATGTTTTTACTTCTCTTGCCTGCCTTCCGTCAGAAATACCTGTTTGATCCAGCTCTGCTGTGTTATAAATGGCTTGCCTGGTTGGTTTGTTGGTTTTTTCTCTAGAGCAAGCAATATCACGACACTATACAGTGGTCTTTCCAACTGAATTATTGGCAGTCATGGATGGCTTCAGAATTTCAAGCTCGTACATTTTTGTGTTTACCTGGGCCTCCAGGTGCGTGCTCTCATGTGGCTTTCCTGATCTGGGATACTCACGATTTCCTTTCTTTCTTAGAGTTTTTGCTGTCATATGTAGTAGTTTATATATATAAATA
>NW_010193048.1:0-2294 GCF_000695765.1 Mesitornis unicolor
TAATTACCGTTAATTACCGTTAATTACCGTTTAATGACCGTTTAATGACCGCTGAGGGCCGTTAATTGCCGTTAATGACCGGTGACGATCGTTAATGAATGAACTGTAACGATCGTTAATTGCCGTTAACGAACGGTGAGGGCCGTTAATTACCGTTAATGACGCCTATGGGCCGTTAATTACCGTTAATGAACGGTGACGATCGTTAATTGCCATTAATGACCGGTGGCGAGCGTTAATTGCCGTTAATGAGCCCTGGGGGCTGTTAATTCGCGTTAATGATCGGTGACGATCGTTAATTAATGATCGGTGACGATCGTTAATTAATGACCGGTGACGATCGTTAATTGCCGTTAATGTCCCCTAGGGACCGGTAATTACCTCTGAGGTCCGTTAATTACCGTTAATGAACGGTGACGATCGTTAATTAATGAACTCTAATGATCGTTAATTGCCATTAATGGACGGTGAGGGCCCTTAATGGCCGTTAATGACCCCTATGGGCCGTTAATTACCGCTGAGGTCCGTTAATTACCGTTAATTGCCATTAATGAACGGTGGCGACCTTTAATTCCCGTTAATTACCGGTGACGATCGTTAATTAATGAACTGTAACGATCGTTAATTGCCGTTAATGACGCCTATGGACCGTTAATGACGGCTGGGGGCCGCTAATTGCCGTTAATGACCGGTGACCATCGTTAATTAATGAACTGTAACGATCGTTAATTGCCATTAATGAACGGTGACGATCGTTAATTGCCGTTAACGAACTCTAACGATTGTTAATTACAGTTAATGAACGGTGAGGGCCGTTAATTGCCGTTAATGACCCCTATGGGCTGGTAATTACCGTTAATGACCTGTAACGATCGTTAATTACCGTTAATGAGCGGTAAGGGCCGTTAATTGCCGTTAATGATCAGTAACGATCGTTAATTAACGAACTGTAACGATCGTTAATTGCCATTAATGAACGGTGAGGGCCCCTAATTACCGTTAATGACCGGTGACGATCGTTAATTAATGAACTGTAACGATCGTTAATGGCCGTTAATGACCCCTATGGGCCGTCAATTGCCGTTAATGAACAGTGGCGATCGTTAATTAATGAACTGTAACGATCGTTAGTTGCCGTTAATGAACTGTAACGATCGTTAATTGCCATTAATGAACGGTGAGGGCCCTTAATTGCCGTTAATGACCCCTATGGACAGTAATTACCGCTGAGGGCCGTTAATTACCGTCAATGACTGGTGACGATCGTTAATTAATGAACTCTAACGATCGTTAATTGCCATTAATGAACGGTGAGGGCCCTTAATTGCCGTTAATGACCCCTATGGACAGTAATTACCGCTGAGGGCCTAATGACCTGTAACGATCGTTAATTACCGTTAATGAGCGGTAAGGGCCGTTAATTGCCGTTAATGATCAGTAACGATCGTTAATTAACGAACTGTAACGATCGTTAATTGCCATTAATGAACGGTGAGGGCCCCTAATTACCGTTAATGACCGGTGACGATCGTTAATTAATGAACTGTAACGATCGTTAATTGCCGTTAATGACCCCTATGGACAGTAATTACCGCTGAGGGCCGTTAATTACCGTCAATGACTGGTGACGATCGTTAATTAATGAACTCTAACGATCGTTAATTGCCATTAATGACCCCTATGGGCCGTTAATGACCCCTAGGGACCGGTAATTACCGTTAATTACCGGTGACGATCGTTAATTAATGAACTCTATTAATTGCCGTTAATGACCCCTATGGACAGTAATTACCGCTGAGGGCCGTTAATTACCGTCAATGACTGGTGACGATCGTTAATTAATGAACTCTAACGATCGTTAATTGCCATTAATGACCCCTATGGGCCGTTAATGACCCCTAGGGACCGGTAATTACCGTTAATTACCGGTGACGATCGTTAATTAATGAACTCTAATGATCGTTAATTGCCATTAATGGACGGTGAGGGCCGCTAATTACCGTTAATGACCCCTATGGGCCGTTAATTGCCGTTAATGACCGGTGAGGGCCGTTAATTGCTGTTAATGACCCCTGTGGGCCGTTAATTACCGTTAATTACCGGTGACGATCGTTAATTAATGAACTGTAACGATCGTTAATTGCCGTCAATGATCCCTATGGACCGGTAATTACCGCTGAGGGCCGTTAATTACCGTTAATGAACAGTGACGATCGTTAATTAATGACCGCTGACGATCGTTAATTGCCGTTAATGACCCCTACGGGCCGTTAATTACCGGTGACGATCGTTAA
>NW_010193049.1:0-397 GCF_000695765.1 Mesitornis unicolor
GGTAAGCACTTCTGCCAGCTCCCTCAGGACCATGGGGTGGATCCCATCTCGCCCCATAGACTTGTGTATGTCTAAGTGATGTAGCAGGTCACTAACCTGGAATCCTTCATGGATTATGGAGGCTTCACTGTGCTTACCATCCCTGTCTTCCTGCTCAGAGGACTGGGTAGCCAGAGTACTGCTGGTTTTCCTACTAAAGACTGAGGCAAATAAAGCATTAAGTACCTCAGCCTTTTCCTCATCCCTGGTCACTACGCTTCCCCCTACATCTAATAGAGGGAGAAGACTCAGTTCTCTTTTTATTGCCAATGTATTTCTAGAAACCCTTTTTATTGTCTTTAACAGCACTAGCTAGATTAAGTTCCAGCTGCACTTTAGCCCTTCTAATTTTCTCCCT
>NW_010193049.1:608-9780 GCF_000695765.1 Mesitornis unicolor
TTCAGAACTGCCTCCCAAGGAATTCTGCCAACCAATTCCCTAAACAGGCCAAAGTCTGCCCGCCAGAAGTCCAAAGTGGCAGTTCTGCTAGGCCCCCTCCTTGCTTCTACAAGGACTGAAAAGTCTATTATTTAATGATCACTATGCCCAAGACAGCCTCCAACCATTACATTCCCCACTAGACCTTCTCTGTTTGCAAAGAGCAAGTCCAGCAGGGCACCTTCCCTTGTCGGTTCCTTCACCAGCTGTGTCAGGAAGTTATCTTCCACACACTCCAGGAACCTCCAGGACTGTTCCCTCTCTGCTGTGTTATATTTCCAGCAGATATCTGGGAAATTGAAGTCCCCTATGAGTACAAGGGGAAGCGATCACGAAGCTTCTCCCAGCTGCCTATGGAATATTTTGTCTATCTCTTCATCCTGGTTAGGAGGTCTGTAACAAACTCCCACCATGATATTTGACTTGTTGGCCTTCCCCTTGATTCTCACCCTTAGGCACTCAACCCTGTTGTCACTATTGCTAATCCCTAGGCAGTCATAGCATTCCCTAACATACATGGCCACCCCACCACCTTTCCATCCTTGCCTATCCCTTCTGAAAAGCTTATACCCATCAATGGCAGCACTCCAGTTGTGTGATTCATTCCACCATGTTTCTGTGATAGCTACTACATCGTAGTTATTTCGATGCATTATAGCTTCTAGTTCCTCTTGTTTATTGCCCATACTGCATGCATTGGTGTAGACACACTTCAGTCATTTTTCTTTCATTTAATGAAAATATATTAAAATGCTATTTAGAATATACATTTGTGCTAATGTGTGCTTGTATTTACATATACATATAATAAATATACAGCTGTCAAAATAAGAACATGAACAGCGAAAGAGGGATGGACAGAATGAATTTTTAAGAACATTCTGACTAAGAGAAGTCTCACTAATATTGGAATGTTTTGTATCTCCCAAATCCACTTTTACTTCCTCCAGCTTCTGGGGATGAAGATATTACTGTTATTCTCATTATTTATCCACATTAAACTAGCTCCTAACTGTCACTTTTTTATGAACATATCATACGAAACATGTGATTAGAATGTGTTTACATGTTACCTTCTTTACCTTTCATAATTGTGATAATTAAAATTCCTCGTGATTCAAAATCTCTCATAGTTGCTAGTGTATCAGAAAGCATCTAAGAAGGAAGGCAGGGTAACCATAATAAAATGCAAGTTCTTTTCGTCATAGTCTTCATCTGATTTTAAACTTTTGGTGGCTTCTGATAGAATAGAGACAAAAATCTTACCAAGTTCTTACGCATACTGTAGTAACTTAGCCATTAACAAAAATATGGAAGTCTACGCAGTGTTAGTATGTTCTCTCTAATATGTAATATCACTAATTTAAAAATGAGAAGTTAATTTAGTAATTCACTCTTTCTTTAACCCCCCCAAAAAAGACTCATATACTCCCTGCAAGACATTCAGTATTAATTATTTAAATTAAAAAATAGGCTTGGAGAGAGATCAGTTCAGAAAAAATTATTCCCTTATCATTAAAGAAAGGAACATTTTTTTCTGGAAAAGCACGTTTGGCTGAAAAAAAATCTATCCATCACAATAGTAATTTCTGTGTTGCTCTAGGTTCCCAAAGTCATCAGCGGAAATGGGCCTCTTTAGATGTGATTCAGAGCAAAAGCCAACTTAGTAATACTGAATTGCCCTCTGGAAAAATCACTCTCGCACACAGACTACAGATGGAGCTTAGGGAAATTAAAGTCTCCAAGATAAGTAAGCCTTCCTCAATATTCCCTAAGGCACTCTTGAAAATGTTAGCTCATAACTTTAATGCATTTTATCTTTTCTTCTCATAAATACCTCAGTAATATTTTGAAATTATGTTGTGACAGATAAACTTTAGTGAGCGTCTTCCGCATCTTGTCTGGCCATAGCAGCTTCTACATCTAAATTTATTTACTGTTTCTTCAGCCTGTTTTTTTCATTAGAAATGTTAATTCTCACTAAATGGGAAAACATTTGTTTGAATAAGATGGGTGTCTTCCACTGCACTGTACAGGCAGATATAGTTGGTAACTGTTAGCTTCATAGATGACTCAGTGCAAAAAGAACCACCTAAAACAGAAGCATTGAAAAGCCCAGTTAATAATGACAGATACTTAAATCTTTCTAATGCAGTGACAACAAAACTGAGAATTCACTGTCAATGGAGAAAATGAAAAATGCATCATATTTTACAGTCTTTCATAATTCTTCTGTAGGGTTTTTGAAATAGTTATTTAAGTGGAGGCAGTTTCATATATTCCTGTCAATGATCATATTAGGTGACTATTCCTGTCAATGTTCACACTATATTTTAAAGTCAATTGTCTGCATGTACTAGGTAAGCACACTAATTGGTGTATCTCATGATATATAGCTGGTTTTCATCCAAATAAAAGCTATTAATGTTCACTTACATACAGCTACATGTGTGTAGATATATATGTAAAATTATGCAACAAATATTTTGTCAGATAAGTGGGGTTGCAAACAGCATGTAGATACTGCTTGCACAAAAGGTCATATATGACTTATACATAATACTAAAAAGTACAGTAAAATTGCAGAATTTTTAGACTGATAGAAATGGCATATGACAGTGCCTTAGCACCCATTTCAACTTTTCCTAATGATTTGGGTTGCTTGTTAAAGTCTGTTCCTTTGACTCCAAAATGACATTAATATTAATATTCCTGATATGTCTGAATTTACATATTTAATAAGGAAGTATTAATAACTGATATTTTTCAAGCATACCTCTTTGGGCTTCTCAAATTGGATCTCATGCCATATTACTTGTACTAATAAAAAAACAGCATGCATGGTAGCTTGATTTCAGGTGGTATCCTCGGTTTCCAAAGAGATTGTTTTTGATAGATCCAATTAACAAATCTATAATAAACTCACCACAAAGTACAAATTTTTGAAAAAGTAGTTTAAAATAATTCTGTGTTACAGAACAAACAGGATCTAGAAATGCATGAAGACCACCAGTGTTAGTGACACTAATATGCAAAGGAAGCTCATCTCCTTTGACAATCTTTTAGCCTTTCTACAATAGAATAGCTATAATGAAATTAATTTAGACTGTGGATAAAGAATAGGTTCATGTATGCTATCAGATCATTAGCTCTGGAAAATATTAATCTTTTAATTGCTCTCAGGTAATATATCTGACCCAAAGGAGATGAACTTGTAACAGGCTCAAATAGACCCTCCCTATAAAAAAAATTACTTAAGAATGTTAAGTAGTTTTATCTCTCATGATAAATAATTTCAAAAATACTAAATGTGAGAAACATTTCCAGAGATACAGGGAATCAGACTGTTTCATCAGGTCCAGGACTGAATGAGAAGCATTGATCTTCTTCAGTAATGGGATCTGACAGAAGCACAAATGCAGGTAAGCAGCTGACAGCTTCTGAGGCTGAGATAAGAAAAGACTAATGCAGAAGTATGGCCTTGCCTTTGATCTGTCTTTGTTTTTCAGATGATGAGGTTAAACTGTGGTTGAAAATTTGCATTCTTTTAGGGTGAGACAGCTTTAATGCACTTCGAAAATGTTAGGAGGAGATTCTGTCAGTCTCAGAAAGGTTTTCCTGAATTTGCTGACGGAACAGTCAGCAAAGTGAATTGAATGTCCCTGGGGAATGTTTTAGATGTTATCTAGTGTTTAGTGTAATTGATAAAATAATTGCATTTCTGTCATAGCATCAAACTTTCAAAAACTGCCTTTTCCTGTATTCCCATTTTTATAAATTTCTGAAGCAAAGTAAAGCTAAAAATACTGAGTCAATTACCTGAGCGTGCTTTTCCTTTCTTCCTCTGATATTAGTGGAAAATTGTGTCAGGTAAAATATGATAGATTTAACTGTGTTAAACAGTAAATAAAATGAGCACAGTCTTGCATTTCCCAGTAGTGTAAGTAACCAAAGGTTGCACCTGACATAAAAAACCTAAATAGATTGTGGACATTAACAGCAGCAGATTGTGTTGCACATATTGAAAAAGAAATCTCATTTTGTTCCAAAGGGTTTATTTATAGTGAATAATATTTTTAATAGATATTTTTATATCTATTATAGATAGCAGTAACAAACAAGTTGGATGTGTACTATAGTACATTATGGATATTTTATAAATGTCAAAAGATACTGCCTTTTTTTAAAGTAGTTTGAAATATGAGCAACATAGCTATTTTTGGTAGCATAAAAGTGTATGCTTTCCATTGTGGTGGTGAACTCTAAACTTATTAAGGAAAATTATTATTCTTTTTAGTCATAAGTATGATTAAGTAGTGCTTGATCAAAAAATATTTAAATTGTATTAAATGTTGGTTATAACATTGCATACTAAAATAATTTTATGTCAGATTTTAGACACAAAATGCCTTTGCAGTTTTTATGTTTGGCAGTGAATGAGCTTTTGGTTTATGTGAAAACAATATATTTTAGGGACATTACATGAGTTTATGAATCTCAACTCAGTTTTGTATAGCCAGGTTGCATTTCTGCTGAATCCTGCCAGTTCAAAAAAAGTTCAAATAAGTAGGCAAAATAGATTGTTTACCCAAATTGTATTCCTGGATTGGTGCCTATGGTGGCATTAAAGAATAATTCTTGTCAACTCATATAGTCTCGAAATATATTTTTTAAAACTTTCATAGAATGACCTTAACCTGAAATCTAAGTTCACCTATGGAGAATGAAGCTTTAACTCCCATATGTTAGGGGTTTGACCTAAAGGTTTTGGGGTTTTTAATGCTTTTCCATTGTTTAGGTTATTTTTAACTGTGATATATTTGAGTGCTGCAAGGGTGTTAACAATTAGATGATGTTGTATAGTGTCACACAGAATTCCTTGGTCTGCTTACTGAAATTTCATTTACTGAAAAGTAAAGTACAAACTATCATCAGAGAATAGACTGTAGGTCTGAAGAAGAGCTTGTGTGCCTAAAAGTTAATCTATTTCTTTCATTGATATCAGTCGATTTATTCAAATACAGTTGCACTCTGCTAAGTGAGTGCTAGACACATGCACAGGCAAATCAAGCTAGAACTTGAAATTTCGTAAGCAATCAGTTTCGCTTTCTTTCATTTAATTGAAGGGACCATTACTTTTTTAAAGATAAGCAGGAAAAGTTAATATGCAGCTTTAATCTTTGAATTACCCAACTGATCATTTTGTAAATACATTTAATAAGTAAAAAAATGTGTTCTATATGGCAGGGGGCTTGCACTAGTTAATCTCTAAGGTTCCTTCATAGGGATTGCAGAGTTTGGACCCAGAACGTGATAGTAGGGATTAGAAATGAGGCCTTATTTGTTGAATGAGTATGTGTCTTCTAAACTAAAAGAGCCACCTTCATCTTCCAACCAGCTCCATGTTCTGTGCATGAAAATCCATTTGGTTAGCAATGGACACAGTGGCTCCGCTAACATGGGAAGACTACTGAACATCAGCAGGACTAGATTCCAAATCTGTGATTCTCTTCTGTGAAAATTATTTGACAGGTATCATTTGAAAACATTCCCTTCACATGCTCACTCGGAATTTCTTTTCTAGTACAACGATAGCATGATTTTGACAGACTGTTAGTCTTTATAGCACTTGAAAACTATCAGTGTTGAACAACTGACACTGGGTTACTGTGAGATGGAAAAAGAGCAGAAGTCAATGAAGGTTATACAATTTGATTGGAAAATGATGATCTATGAGAACTGAAAATAATATAACTTTTATTAGCAGGCTAGTGTTATTTAAAAATGTGACATGAAAAGTGTGATGAAGCACAGAAAAATATCTGTTACCAAGAACAAGACTAGAGTATGACTAATTCCACTGATTGAATTAGAATGGCCTTGTAAAATACAGACTGCTATTACTAAATTGTATTTTATGTGTCATTTCCTTTCTTCATGCTGTGTTGACAGATCAGTTCAAGACACAACATGTTCTTGCACTTCTTTAGTAAATGCTGACATAGTTGGTTTTCCCCATATTCAAAAGTAGATACAGTTGCACTACACTAAATGAAGAGAACAGTAATATTAGAAGATCCTAAAGTATAATAGACATAACTGTAATCTGAGAATTTCATGTGAGACTGAAGAAGCTGATGGGCAGATATTAGCAGTGCTTTTTATTTTGTGAAATTATGGAGGAATTTTATGTAATGAAAAGTCTATAAAAAACAGTTTGATATGAACTTACTTCAGGCCTTTCATTATTGTATATGGGAATGTACATATATAAGGGACATATTTCGTGGTCCATAATAAAGAAATACTCCCAAATCACTTTTCTAATATTAACCATGAACAAATAGAAAAAGAAACATTTATTTCTTCTCAGAATTAGTTGTCACCTTCTAGCTATATATATTTACACTCAGAAGAGCTAAACTGATACACAGAGTGAGACTCAGCAAAGTTTCTTTGTGTTAAGAAATTTTGATGCTGATTTTAATGGGCTTAGAAAAAGGAAGCTTCTTTGGTTACACTGCTCAAGGGAGAAAACGTATACATCTGCATGTCACTACGTGACAGACATTTCTGAAAGTTGCTCCTTGTAGGCATAATGTGTATTTGTTTCGGTTCTATCCTGTTTTCCCCTTGAAACACATATCAGTTTTACCAGTTAAAGTGAATTTATTTGCTTTTATGACTTACTATAGGGTCTTAGTTTTTAAAGCTGAATTAATAACGTTTATTAGGTAGTGACAGAATTCACGGAACGAATGAGTATCATGATATCATGCATAATATTATCTCTTCATTTCAAAGAGAGCTATCTATTTTTGAAAAAAATTTGCCAATATCTCTGCTTTTTGAAGATATAAACTGCTATAGATGTAGTAACTATTATTATTGCTATTCACATATACAGTAATGGAAACTCTGAAGGTCTACCTTATGCTGAATACCCTAGAGCAGACTGAAAAGTAGCACAAAGTCTGTTATTAGAGACATTCCAAGGCAGTAGCTTTCTAGTTTGCTTGGCCTTATACTGTACTTCTAATGTATTTTATGTATTGTACAACTTAAGCATGACATTAGTTGAAATTCAGCTCTCATAGTCCAGTTAATTAAAGCTTAAAAGTAGGGAAATTTTTCTATCAAAGATAGTCCTTCTGAAATTACATATGTCTTGATTCAGTATTTATGTATTTACCTATCTTGAAATGTGTTTAAAACTTTATTTGTTTAACTAAAGCTACTTTTTTTGCATTAAAAACCAACAACCAGCAGATTTGTAATAAGTAATAGATATGGAATAATTTTGCTTTAGGTTATTTGTTCAGATACATCTTGACTGATAATGACTGAATGTTGTTACAATGTGATGGCAACTGAGTGAATTAGTCTCACCGCAGCTGTCAAGGATACATTCATATCGGAAAAACTCTTCTCTATGGCCGTAAAACCAGAAGGATCTGGTAGCTAAATGTCTCTTTATCTTGTTGAGTATATGAAGTCAAATTTATGTATCATTAGTCATGCTAATCTCTAGCTGCTTTGGTTTTTTTCACTCTGTGAGAATATGGGATGCAACTTTAAAGTGGGCCAACCATTAACTTGTACTCATCAGAACTGCTAATTTTTATTTTTGACCCTGTTTGTCTCTGCTTCGGTAGGAGCATAAGCAGTGCAAAGGTGCTACTGGCTAACTCTCTGAAGGGCACTGATGGGTTCTGGTAGAACAACTTGTTTGGTACTGCCCTGGTTCCATATTTGCCCGTTATATTTAACTATATGAATGAATACTGTGAAGTATCCTGAGCTCCTGGTATGGTTTCTCAGAAGAACTGAAAGTCCGATGGAAAGGTAGATTTAAATGTGAATAGAGCTGTTTCGAGGCAGTAGACTGACCTAGAGAAATGCAGACTGACCTAGAGAAATGTTGTGTAAATATACATGTTGCCAGGTCTGATCATACCCTTTCAATGTTTTAAATGATCCTACGTAATCCACATTGATTATTCTAGGGCAGAGAGATTTACAGTAGTGTTTTGGAGTATGACTGTACAAAAAATTAAATTAACCTTTTGCACAACATCACAATATTTTAAAATTTTATCTCATGCTACTTTGAAATAACTTCCTTCTTTTTCTTCTCAAATCTCAAACTCCTCTAGAAAAGCTAAAGCCCTGAACGTAGAACTGTCAGAGTGCCTTGTTGCCTTTACATTGCAATCCCTTGGAAAATTTGTGGCTTAAATCAGGCTTAAAGCAGCCAATGTCAAAATATGTCTGACTGACAGGATCCCATAGCAGTTCTACCTCCAGCTTTCTACTTGTGCTGCTGGAAATTTAATTTCCTTTGTGATAAATTTTGATTTTAAAGAATCAATGTTCTTTAACATAAAAAAGACAAACAAACAAGTTAAATTAATACATTTATAAAACAAGTGAGCTGCAGTCATCGTGCTTCTCAGTTTAATGCAACTGTTGAGAAACAATGATTTGAATAATGAATACATCATGCTTTATTTAGAACTTAAGATGGGTACTTCTATACATACTATCAGATGAGGTCCCTTTCATAGGTCTCAAATCTTTATTAACAGCTAACCAAAGTATCCATGAGATCACAGTACACAGAGATGTGGATTGCCATATGGCTTGATATGAGTTCGAAAAGACATTTTCTGCTGATTCAGAAATTCATCCTTAAGATAAACATTGCTAAAACCAGAATACAATGTAGCGTTTTACATAGAGATTTCAAACACTGATTTTTATGTGACAGTTAAACTGGCAGCTGGTACAGAAAAGAGAGCTCAGTTACTGAGTGTGTTGTGCTGCGAAAGCTGCATGGCTTTCAAAGTAATATTACAAAGACTAGTGGAATACTCTAGACAAAAGGTAACAGAGATATCTGGAAGGAAAGGGCATGATTTCTTTGTCATTAATAAATGAAAAAAAAGCATTCTGAGGAAAGAATATAAGTGCTGAAGTTTCATAAACCTTGGCATTTCACACCATGTCCACAATGACCAGACGTATATCCACATCTGCAAATCCTTCTGGACTCTGTCAGGTCTTTCAATATCACCTTCATAATTTTAATTTGTAAAGAAAATTTGATTATTTCTCTTTTCCTACACTCTTT